>NC_069500.1:640253322-640363322 GCF_027579735.1 Bombina bombina | reverse complement strand
GTGATGGCTCAAAACTAGGGCACCAGGGCCTAATTTTAAAGGACCACTTAAATAAATGCAGTAGAATTGCATAATTAACAAGTGCATAATAAAAAGACAATGTAATAACACTAAAATTTCAAATAAGCAGTAGATTTTTTTTCTGCCAAGTTAGTTTTTTCTAACTTATCCAACTTCCTCTTGTAACTAAAACTAACATCCCCTTCACTTGTGCACTCTGGAACTCTCGCTCTGTGTGCAACAAGCTCACTTATATCCATGAACTCTTCATCTCCCACTCCCTAAACCTACTGGCTCTCACAGAAACCTGTCTCTCTCCCTCAGACACAGATTCACCTGCTGCACTGTCACATGTGGGTCTACACTTCAGCCACACCACGAGGCCTGGAACAAGCAAGGAGTTGGTGCAGGTATTTTAATTTCTATTCGTTGCACCTTTCAACAAATACAACCTCTCGCTTCCCTTATATTTTCTTCCTTCGAAACCCACAATTCCCTTATTCTGTCCTCTCTCTCTACGTGTTGCAATTATATATTGCTCCTTGACTCAATTTCTTGATCATTTTGCATAATGGCTACCTTATTTCCTCTCCTCAGATATTCCTGCCCTCAATCTTGGGGATTTCAACCTCCCTATCGAAAAAGTAAATTTATGCTTACCTGATAAATTGATTTCTTCTATGATACGACGAGTCCACGGATTCATCCTTTACTTGTGGGATATTATCCTCCTGCTAACAGGAAGTGGCAAAGAGCACCACAGCAGAGCTGTCTATATAGCTCCTCCCTTGACTCCACCCTCCAGTCATTCGACCGAAGGTATAGGAAGAAAAAGGAGAAACTAAAAGGTGCAGAGGTGACTGAAGTTTTAAATCAAAAAATATAATCTGTCTTAAATTGACACGGCGGGCCGTGGACTCGTCGTATCATAGAAGAAATCAATTTATCAGGTAAGCATAAATTTACTTTTCTTCTATAAGATACGACGAGTCCACAGATTCATCCTTTACTTGTGGGATACAATACCAAAGCTACAGGACGCGGATGAACGGGAGGGACAAGACAGATGCCTAAACAGAAGGCATCACTGCTTGAAGAACTTTTCTCCCAAAAATAGCCTCCGAAGAAGCAAAAGTATCAAATTTGGAAAATTTGGAAAAGGTATGAAGTGAAGACCAAGTCGCAGCCTTACAAATCTGTTCAACAGAAGCATCATTTTTAAAAGCCCATGTGGAAGCCACCGCTCTAGTAGAGTGAGCTGTAATTCTTTCAGGAGGCTGCTGTCCAGCAGTCTCGCATGCCAAACGGATGATGGTTGTCAGCCAAAAAGAAAGAGAGGTAGCCGTAGCTATTTGACCTCTACGTTTTCCAGAATAGACAACAGAGAAGATGATTGACGGAAATCTTTGGTCGCTTGCAAGTAAAACTTCAAAGCACGAACCACGTCCAAGTTGTGTAACAGACGCTCCTTCTTAGAAGAAGGATTAGGACACAGAGAAGGAACAACAATTTCCTGATTAATATTCTTATTAGTAACAACCTTAGGAAGGAATCCAGGTTTGGTACAGAAACTCTTCGAGCCGAAGAGATAGCAACTAAAAACAGAACTTTCCAAGATAGAAGCTTAATAATTATGGAATGCATAGGTTCAAACGGAACCCCTTGAAGAACTTTAAGAACTAAATTCTAACTCCATGGCGGAGCAACAGGTTTAAACACAGGCTTGATTCTAACTAAAGCCTGACACAACGACTGAACGTCTGGAACATCTGCCAGACGCTTGTGAAGTAAAATTGATAAAGCAGATATCTGTCCCTTTAAGGAACTAGCTGATAACCCCTTCTCCAATCCTCCTTGGAGAAAGGAGAAAATCCTAGAAATCCTGATCTTAATCCATGAGTAGCCTTTGGATTCACACCAATAAAGATATTTACGCCATATCTTATGGTAAATTTTCCTAGTGACAAGCTGAATCAAGGTATCTATGACCGACTCAGAGAATCCCCGCTTAGATAAAATCAAGCGTTCAATCTCCAGGCAGTCAGCCGCAGAGAAACTAGATTTGGATGCTGGAACGGACCTTGAATGAGAAGGTCCTGTCTCAGTGGCAGAGTCCACGGTGGTAGAGATGACATTTCCACCAGGTCTGCATACTAAGTCCTGCGTGGCCACGCAGGTGCTATCAAAATCACTGAAGCCCTCTCCTGTTTGATTCTGGCAATCAGACGAGGAAGGAGAGGAAATGGTGGAAACACATAAGCCAGGTTGAACGACCAAGGTACTGCTAGAGCATCTATCAGTACTGCTTGAGGATCCCTTGATCTGGACCCGTAACAAGGAAGTTTGGCATTCTGACGAGATGCCATCAGATCCAATTCTGGTGTGCCCCATTGATGAATCAATTGTGCAAACACCTCCGGATGGAGCTCCCACTCCCCCGGATGAAAAGTCTGACGACTTAGAAAATCTGCTTCCCAGTTCTCCACTCCTGGGATATAGATTGCTGATAGATGGCAAGAGTGAGACTCTGCCCATCGAATTATTTTGGAAACCTCTATCATCGCTAGAGAACTCTTTGTTCCCCCTTGATGATTGATATATGCTACAGTCGTGATATTGTCCGACTGGAATCTTATGAATCTGGCCGAAGCCAGCTGAGGCCACGCCTGAAGAGCGTTGAATATCGCTCTCAGTTCTAGAATATTTATTGGAAGGAGAGCCTCCTCCTGAGTCCACACACCCTGTGCTTTCAGGGAATTCCAGACTGCACCCCAGCCCAATAGGCTGGCGTCCGTCGTCACTATGACCCATGCTGGCCTGCGGAAACACATTCCCTGGGACAGATGATCCTGTGACAACCACCAAAGAAGAGAGTCTCTGGTCTCTTGATCCAGATTTATCTGAGGAGATAAATTTGCATAATCCCCATTCCACTGTCTGAGCATGCATAGTTGCAGTGGTCTGAGATGCAAGCGAGCAAACGGAACTATGTCCATTGCAGCTACCATTAGTCCAATTACCTCCATACACTGAGCCACTGATGGCCGAGGAATGGAATAAAGAGCTCGGCAGGTGGTTAAAATCTTTGATTTCCTGACCTCTGTCAGAAAAAGTTTCATGTTTACCGAATCTATCAGAGTTCCCAGGAATGGAACTCTTGTGAGAGGGATAAGTGAACTCTTCTGTACGTTCACCTTCCACCCATGAGATCTTAGAAAAGCCAACACGATGTCCGTGTGAGATTTGGCTAGTTGGTAAGTTGACGCCTGAATTAAGATATCGTCCAGATAAGGCGCCACTGCTATGCCCCGAGGCCTTAGGGACCCTAGCACTTTTGTGAAAATTCTGGGAGCTGTGGCCAACCCGAAGGGAAGAGCCACAAACTGGTTATGCTTGTCCAGGAAGGCGAACGTGAGGAACTGGTGATGATCTTTGCGGATAGGAATGTGAAGATATGCATCCTTCAAATCCACAGTGGTCATATATTGACCCTCCTAGATCATTGGTAAAATAGTCCAAATGGTCTCCATCTTGAAGGATGGGACTCTGTGAAATTTGTTTAGGATCTTGAGATCTAAAATCGGTCTGAAGGTTCCCTCTTTTTTGGGAACCACGAACAGATTGGAGTAAAACCCCTGCCCCTGTTCTGCTTTTGGAACTGGGAAGGTTACCCCCATAGTATATAGGTCTTCTACACAGCGTAAGAACGCCTCTCTTTTTGTCTGGTTTACAGACAACCGTGAAAGATGAAATCTCCCCCTTGGAGGAGAATCTTTGAAGTCTAGAAGATACCCATGGGCCACAATATCTAATGCCCAGGAATCCTGAACGTCTCTTGCCCAAGCCTGAGTGAAGAGAGAAAGTCTGCTCCTCACTAGATCCGGTCCCGGATCGGGGGAATGCCCCTTCATGCTGTCTTGGTAGCAGCAGCAGGCTTCTTGGCCTGTTTACCTTTATTCCAGGTCTAGTTAGGTCTCCAGACAGACTTGGATTGAGCAAAATTCCCCTCCTGCTTTGTGGCAGGGGAGGAGGTAGCAGGACCACCTTTGAAGTTTCGAAAGGAACGAAAATTATTCTGTTTGGCCCTCATTCTATTTGTCTTATCCTGAGGAAGGGCATGGCCTTTTCCTCCGGTAATGTTGGAAATGATTTCCTTCAGTTTAGGCCCGAATAGGGTCTTACCCTTGAAAGGAATAGCTAATAGCTTAAATTTTGATGACACATCAGCAGACCAGGCCTTAAGCCATAACGCTCTAAAATGGCAAAACCTGAATTCTTTGCCACTAATTTAGCCAGTTGAAAAGCGGCATCTGTAATAAAAGAATTAGCTAGCTTGAGAGCCTTAATTCTATCTAAAATCTCATCCAATGGGGTCTCAACCTTAAAAGCCTCCTCAAGAGCCTCGAACCAAAAAGCAGCTGCAGTAGTTACAGGAAAAATGCACGCTATAGGTTGCAGAAGAAAACCCTGATGAATAAATATTTTCTTTAGAAGACCCTCTAATTTTTTATACATAGGATCTTTGAAAGCACAACTGTCCTCAATAGGTATAGTTGTACACTTAGCTAGGGTAGAAACAGCTTCCTCCACCTTAGGGACCGTCTGCCACGAATCCCGAATGGTGTCAGATATGGGAAACATTTTCTTAAAAGTAGGGGGGGGAGAGAACGGAATGCCTGGTCTATCCCATTCCGAATCCTTAGTAGCAATGTCCGAAATCCTCTTAGGGACCGGAAAAACATTAGTGTAAGAAGGAACCTCTAGATATCCATCCATTTTACACAATTTCTTTATAGGAATTACAATAGGGTCACAGTCATCCAGAGTCACTAAAACCTCCCTGAGTAACAAGCGGAGGTGTTCAAGCTTAAACTTAAAAGCCGTCATATCTGAGTCTGTTTGAGGGAACATCTTTCCTGAATCAGAAAGCTCTCCCTCAGACAGCAATTCCCCTACCCCCAATTCAGAGCATTGCGAGGGTACATCGGAGATGGCTAATAAAACGTCAGAGGGCTCAGCATTTACTCTCATACCGGACTGACTGCGCTTCCCCTGTAAACCAGGCAATTTAGATAATACCTCTGTGAGGGTAGTAGACATAACTGCGGCCATATCTTGCAGGGTGAAAGAATTAGACGCACTAGAAGTACTTGGCGTCGCTTGTGCGGGCGTTAAAGGTTGTGACACTTGGGGAGAAGAAGATGGCAAAACCTGATTCTCTTCTGACTGAGAATCATCCTGCGACATACTTTTATCGGCTAAAATATGTTCTTTGCAATGTAAGGCCCTTTCAGTACATGAGGGACACATTTTAAGTGGGGGTTCCACAATGGCTTCTAAACACATGGAACATTGGCTTTACTCAATGTCAGACATGTTAAACAGGCTAGTAATGACCACAAACAGGCTTGAAAACACTTTATTTAGTGAAAAAATAATCTTAAAAAACGGTACTGCGCCTTTAAGAGAAAAAAAGCATACAATTTTTCCAAAACTGCTTAAAAACAATCAAATTGTCCCAATTTTATGGTAGAAGCATCTCAATGCTGCAGCAAAGTTTGCCCCACAAGGAAAGGAATACTTAACCCTTACAGAAAAAAACGGAAAAATGCAAAACGTTTATTTCAATAAAAAGCACCCCCTGCACCTCGCCACAGCTCTGCTGTGGCCCCTACCTGCCCTCAGGGGTCTGTAAAACCGGGTTAAACCTTAGTTTTGGCACAATACAGCTCACAAAGGCCCACCAGATCTGGAGCTTGCTGCTTGCTTGAGAAAAATAACTGCGCAACTGAGGCGCAAAAATAGGCCCCGCCCATCTCCCTAGATGCCTCACAGCCCAACTTAACCGCACCAGAGCGGTCTAAAAACCTAGCCATGTGGGTTCATAAACCCAGAAATTAAGCCATGTGTACCCTTCTTAAATAAAGCATAAAAAAACGTTTTTATATACTGCTTACCCTCTCCCTCATGGGGATACTGTCAGCCAATTCTGAAATAACACAGTCTCTCCAGAAAAAAATTACTGAACATACCTCACTGCTTATAGCATGAAAAACGTTCCTCACACTGAAGTTTCTTAAGTACTCCTCAGCCATTCTGTGGGAACTGCACTGGATCTTAGTAACAACTGCTAAGATCATCAGCCTCCAGGCAGAAGTCTTCATCCATCTGCTGCCTGAGGGAAAATAGTACACACCGGTACCATTTAAAATAAAAAAACTCTTGCTTGAAGAAAATAAAAACTAACATTTTATCACCTCTTTCACTTTACCCTTCCTAGTACTAAGAGTAGGCAAAGAGAATGACTGGGGGGTGGAGTCAAGAGAGGAGCTATATAGACAGCTCTGCTGTGGTGCTCTTTGCCACTTCCTGTTAGCAGGAGGATAATATCCCACAAGTAAAGGATGAATCCATGGACTCGTCGTATCTTATAGAAGAAATCCCGCCGCAAAAAAAACATAAATTATGCTTACCTGATAATTTTCTTTTTTCTGATGGAAAGAGTCCACAGCTGCATTGCATTCATTACTTTTGGGAAATAAGAACCTGGCCACCAGGAGGAGGCAAAGACACCCCAACCAAAGGCTTAAATACTCCTCCCACTCCCCTCACCCCCCAGTCATTCTGCTGAGGAACAAGGAACAGTAGAAGAAATATCAGGTGAAAGGTGCCAGAAGAATAAAAAAGGACGCCCCACAAAAAAATTACGGGTGGGGAGCTGTGTACTCTTTCCATTAGAAGAAAAGAAAATTATCAGGTAAGCATAATTTATGTTTTTCCTCTTAAATGGAAAGAGTCTACAGCTGCATTCATTAGTTTTGGGAAAACAATACCCAAGTTATAGAGGACACTAAATGCCAAGACGGGCGGGTACAATAGGCGGCCCATTCTGAGGGCACCAAGCTTGAAATCACTGCCCACAAAGAACCCAGCTTCGTCCGAAGCCGAGAAAACTTTAAAAGGGAAAGGCCCCAAGGACACTGACCCGCAGGTAGTCCAGAGCCTAGCTAGAGACCGCAAAAATCGGACTCAACTGAGCCAACAGGCCTCCAGGAGACACTGTCGCAAACAGTCGGTCCCTCACCACTCACCCTTCACAAAAGAAGGGAACACCAGCCTAAACTCCCAAAGGGATAGGGCCAGGAAAACCTAAGGAAAAAACGAAAGGTCACAATCCATAAAGGAAAACCCCCCAGAGCTAGCCCAGCTCACAAGAGCCCAAAAAAGGGTCCCCGACAGACAAGGGGAGACTACGCCCAGACCAAGAGAAACCGAAGGTATTGGACCGGCATAGGAACAGAGAAACAATTTTCTCAAACATTGTGCAAAAGCACCAAAAGACAACAGAAGATGGCGTCCTCACATCATCTGAACTTGAAACACGGAAGTATTCCGCTACAAAAAAAAGTGTAACAGACCCAGACGAAAAACCCTGACTCAAGAACACGCCGCCATCCTCAGGATGACACAGAGAATACTTGCAGAGAGCAAAAGCGGCCAGCAAAAGAACAGATTGTAACACACAACTCCCAGACAGAGGGCACACTCTAGGCAATCCAAGCCACCAGACCTACTCACAGGTCTTCCAAAAAAGGGGGAATCACAACCTCCACGAGATCCCCCAAGAAAGAGAAGTGTTTACGTCCACCTAGATCCTGGAGATGATAACGTCTCTAAGAACCCACTCCAAGCCGGGCCAGCAACAGCAGGTCTGAAACAGGGAAACAGAAGAACCCCAAAACCAGCTCAAAGATGAGCAGTAGAATGGCCACAGCCAATCCAACAGAGCACAGGTGCAACCTGACTCCTTAGAACAGACAACAGGAACGTAGACCCAAAGGATCTCGCAAAAAGGTCCAACTTAGTCTTGACACGGAGCCAGCAAGACTCCAAATGGAATGAACAACCCAGAGAGAATATCCCTCTCAGCTAGGAAAACTCCTAGGTCCCATCTCCTGATCCAGGAGAAGCCCTAAGAAAAGGACCACATCTCCATAAAAAAGCTCTCAACCAAGAAGGGGAAAGGGTTAAAAGGCAGCACCTTCCACAAGCCACCGGCTAAAGGAGAGATCAATCCCCAACTCAGAAGCCTAGTTGAAACACGCAACCAATGTGCAATAGTAGCAGCAGAGACACTGCAAGTCCATTCACCTGCAGTGGATTCAATGGATACTACAGCAAGCTGACCGAGGGAAACCGCCTAAGGTGCAAAACAAGCCCAATGAACAACGGCCTCAGAAAACCTGGCCAACCAAGACAAGGTCAAGTAATCCGAGTAAAAAGGACACAGCCCAAGTTTCCAGGAACTGGGGAACCTCGAACCAACCCTGGAGCCTAAGGTCCGGTAACAACCCACTACGGGATCCACAAGGGAAAATGCTGAGTGAAACTCAGCAACCGGAAGCCCCAGGGAGAACAGGTCAAAATCCTCTATTGTTTAAACAAACAATACCCGCAAACTTAACACCCGTCCGAATAACAACCCAGACCAAAGGGGATACTTATGCAATATCCAGATTAATCCGTATAACGAGAAAAACTCGCAAGTCCCAAACTAAGGAAGAGACCACCCCTTGCCAAAGTCCCACACTCCTAAAGAGCTAGGGCGGTAAAAGTCGTACAACAACACTAGAGCTTCTAGACTCACCAACAGCCTCAGGACAATAAGGCAAGAGGGAACCTCGAGGACAAAACCACTCGAGCAAAGGCTGGTCTCCACATTACCTCCGTACAAGTGGATGATCAAGGGGCGCGAACCATCCCCCATTCTGGGAGGAACCCCTGGGATGAAAGGCAAAGAATGACTGGGGGATGAGGGGATTGTGAGGAGTATTTAAGCCTTTGGCTGGGGTGTCTTTGCCTCCTCCTGGTCGGCAGGTTCTTATTTCCCAAAAGTAATGAATGCAGCAGTGGACTATTTCCATTTAAGAAGAAAATCTTCTCCAGCTCACTTCGTCTTACGGTCTGTCACTATCGTCTGACTCTCCCACTCACAAAGATGGACGCTCTCTTGATCTGATTTTCAGCTATCGATGAACTCTCAAACTTCACTAAGTCCCCCTTTCTGACCATCTGCTCACTTGTATTATCACAGCACTTCCTACTGCCCTCCCTCCTCCTAACCCTCACACCAAATTCCGCAGGAACATTTAGTCACTTGATTTGCAACATCTTTCAACTCTCTCAAACCTCTGTTCTCTTCCATCCCCTCCTTTTCCTGCCCTGACCAATCTATCTGTCACTATAATTCCACTCTTACAGCGGTCCTTGACAATTTGGCACCTGCTACCTTAGCCAAAAAGTCACACACTCATCCTCAGCCCTGGCATACTCATCTGACGTAGACGTTCCCGCATTGTTAAGCGACATTGGAAAAAATTCCGTTGTTCAGCTGACTTTCTTCATTACAAGTTCATCTTAAACTTCTACTATTCTGCCTTTAACCTCTTCGAGCAGGACTACTTCTCTACTCTTATCTCTACTCGTTCTTCAAACCCAAAACGTCTGTTCTCCACTTTTAATACACTTCTCCGTCCACCCCACCTCTTATTTCCACTTCTCTCCCAACTCAAGATTTTGCAGACCACTTCACCAACAAAATAGATTCTATCATAAACAAAATCCTCTCTCAACACACTACCAGTCTCCAACCCCCTCAACCGATCACTGATGTCCTAAACCCGGAAGCCTCAGACTCAGCTTTTGGCACCCGCTACTGAGGAAGAAGTTTCTGCCGTTATTTCCTCCTCTCACCTCACTACCTGTCCCTTTTATCCCATCACAATTACTGCCCTCCCTCTCTTTTACTCTTACTCCTATCCTCAAACATATTTTTAGTCTCTCCCTCAGCACTGGTATATTTCCCTCATCCCTTAAACATGCATTAATTACACCTATTCTCAAAAAATCTTCTCTTGAACCTTCAACCCCATCCAACTACCGCTTTATTTCCCTACTCCTCCTTGTATCAAAACTTCTGGAAAGGCTTGTATATACACATTATCACATTTCCTCACATTAAACTCCCTCCTCAATTCATTGCAATCTGGATTTCACCCACAATACTCCACAGAAACTGCAATCATTACGGTTACTAATGACCTAATTACAGAAAAATCAAAAGGCCACTTTTCTTTGTTAACCCTTTTGGATCTGTCTGCAGCCTTTAACACTGTTGACCACACTCTTGCTCCAAACACTCCAATCCTTCGCCATCTGTGAGACAGCTTTCTTGTGGCTCTGCTCTTGCCTTTCTAACCGCACCTTTAGTGTTACCTTCTCTGGCATATTCTCTAAACCCTTTAACACTTTCTAGGACACAAAGTAGAATGTCGCTGGAGATTTGCGAATATCTACTGAAAAGCATGCACATAAAGCACTCTGGGCCCAGACTAATGGGCAGTGATTGCAGGTACAAGGATTTAAAATTTAACTTTTATTAACAGATAAACTTAAAATAAGGATAACACACAATTAAAAACGACTGTGTGATATAGAACTTACATATGTCACTTGGGGGGTAAATATTGTGTAAATGCCACACTGTAATTAAATACAAGTCCCAAGTGGACCAATATAAATATATAATATTGTATATGGTGAATAAAATTGTCTTGATTGTTTTCGTGAACACTTCACTGGTCACAATGATATTTAATGTTATTATGGTTCAGATATACAATTGATTGCTCTTGTCAGGGTTGTAATGAAGCTTGATTAGTACTGAGTTCTAATCTATATTTGGATATACTAAGTATTCCTATAGTAATATGATTAGGCTATATAGGTGGCTACAGGATAGCCTGAAATAATATGTATTGCCAGTTTTTGTATAGTGTGTTACATGGTTGATTGTGCAAACAATACTGAGTGATAAACTCTTTATCACTTCATATTCATAAAGTATAGGTAGCGTAGGTTGACTTATTTCAAACTTTTAAATATTTTCATGTATCAATTCAGTTGTTTTATAGTAACACTGTTACTCATGCTAGCATCGAGTTCTGTACAGATTTACTTATAAAATATATACGTTTGGAGAAACAACCTAGAGATGTGATGTAATACTACAACTGCAAATAGAACTACTAGTGTTCCTGATATTTCAGCAATGTGAAAACGTGACTCTTATCAAGTAAGGTTATACCACGCTCTTTCTAATACATTGAAAATAACTGCAGCGGTTTATGCATAAAATTAAATAACCTTGGATGTCCCTTGTGTCATATTGAATGGTGTCTTGTTTGTGTCCAATGATACAATAAATATATTATATATGTTACATTAAAGAACACCCTGACTGTAATATGCTGATATATCACTGCAATTGCAGCTAAAAACGCTGGTGTACCAGTTCACTTAGCAGTATGTAAAAATCAATAGTATCAAGGGTAGTAGTAAATAATTACTCCTCAATATTAAATGTTTATATAATAGTTGTTAAGAGTGAGGTTAATTAACCTTAAAATACCCCTGTATTAAATTACATTAAGTTGTTACTATGCCAAGTGATGTACCAAATATCGAAAGGTATCTATTGTAGACATAAAGTAACTAAGTAGCACATGAGGCAGTTTCGATCAGAATAATGAATACTGATTGTAATAATAAGTATTAGTTGACTGAGTCTAAGTCTGGCAGAACGCAGACATCACAACATTTTAACTGACAGAGCAAGTAGTTAAATTCGACTATACCACAAACGTACTGGTCTGGCTTGTTAAAATAAGAGCGCCCAAACGCTCATGTGAATTCCCTAACTAGTTTCGCCCATCCGGGCTTTGTCAAAGGCCTTTAACACTTTCTGTTGTTGTACCACAAGGCTCTGATCTTGGTCCTCTTCTCTTTTTAATTTATACATCGCTCTTAGGTTTCTTAATACAGTCCCATGGGTTTCAATACCATTTGTATGCTGATGATACCAAAATCTACATCTCTGCACCAGACCTATTCACTTCCTTCCTCTTGTTCTTACCCTGTGGCATAAAACCTCAAAATAATATATGTAAATTATATTCTACAATTTATTTTATTAAAAGGTTTCATATGCAGAATTTCTTACTGCTTTCTCCCACCCTCAATTTCTAGCTCATCTATTCATTTCCTTACTAACTCGTGTCACTAACTGTCTTTCTAATATTTCATCCTGGATGTCCTCTCACTACCTTAAGCTAAATCTCTCCAAAACTGAGCTCCTTATTTTCCCCCTTCTTTCAAATTCCTTACGCCCCAACTTTCTCTAACTGTTGATAATAACATCATTACACCAAGCTTGCATGGCCAATGTCTTGGGGTCACACTTTACTCAGATATCAGTTTCACTTCCCACATCTAGTCTAAGCTCAATTACTGCCGCCTCCACTTTAAAAACAATTTGTCACTTCCTCACACAAGACACAACTAAGACTTTAATCCACTCTCTCATCATTTCCCGCCTTGATTATTGCAACTCCATCCTCTCCAGCCTCCCTAACTGCCATCTATCTCCCTTATAATCCATCTCCCTTATACGCCACTCCTCATCTACTGCACCTCTCTGCCAGTCCCTTTACTGGCTTCCTCTTACCTGCAGAATAAAACATAAAAACAGAATTTATGCTTACCTGATAAATTACTTTCTCCAACGGTGTGTCCGGTCCACGGCGTCATCCTTACTTGTGGGAATATCTCTTCCCCAACAGGAAATGGCAAAGAGTCCCAGCAAAGCTGGCCATATAGTCCCTCCTAGGCTCCGCCCACCCCAGTCATTCGACCGACGGACAGGAGGAAAAAATAGGAGAAACTATAGGGTGCCGTGGTGACTGTAGTTAGAGAAAATAATTCATCAAACCTGATTAAAAAACCAGGGCGGGCCGTGGACCGGACACACCGTTGGAGAAAGTAATTTATCAGGTAAGCATAAATTCTGTTTTCTCCAACATTGGTGTGTCCGGTCCATGGCGTCATCCTTACTTGTGGGAACCAATACCAAAGGTTTAGGACACGGATGAAGGGAGGGAGCAAATCAGGTTACCTAGACAGAAGGCACCACGGCTTGCAAAACCTTTCTCCCAAAAATAGCCTCAGAAGAAGCAAAAGTATCAAATTTGTAAAATTTGGCAAAAGTGTGCAGTGAAGACCAAGTCGCTGCCTTACATATCTGATCAACAGAAGCCTCGTTCTTGAAGGCCCATGTGGAAGCCACAGCCCTAGTGGAGTGAGCTGTGATTCTTTCAGGAGGCTGCCATCCGGCAGTCTCATAAGCCAATCGGATGATGCTTTTAAGCCAAAAGGAAAGAGAGGTAGAAGTCGCTTTTTGACCTCTCCTTTTACCAGAATAAACAACAAACAGAGAAGAAGTTTGTCTGAACTCCTTTGTAGCTTCTAAATAGAAGTTTAGAGCACGAACTACGTCTAGATTGTGTAACAAACGTTCCTTCTTTGAAACTGGATTCGGACACAAAGAAGGTACAACTATCTCCTGGTTAATATTTTTGTTAGAAACAACCTTTGGAAGAAAACCAGGCTTAGTACGCAAAACAACCTTATCTGCATGGAACACCAGATAGGGCGGAGAACACTGCAGAGCAGATAACTCAGAAACTCTTCTAGCAGAAGAAATAGCAACCAAAAACAAAACTTTCCAAGATAACAACTTAATATCTATGGAATGGTAAGGTTCAAACGGAACCCCTTGAAGAACTGAAAGAACTAGATTTAAACTCCAGGGAGGAGTCAAAGGTCTGTAAACAGGCTTGATCCTAACCAGAGCCTGAACAAATGCTTGAACATCTGGCACAGCTGCCAGTCGTTTGTGTAATAAGACAGATAAAGCAGAAATCTGTCCCTTTAGAGAACTCGCTGATAATCCTTTATCCAAACCTTCTTGTAGAAAAGAAAGGATCTTAGGGATTTTGATCTTATTCCATAAGAATCCCTTGGATTCACACCAGCAGATATATCTTTTCCATATTTAATGGTAAATTTTTCTAGTTACCGGTTTTCTGGCTTGAACTAGAGTATCTATCACAGAATCTGAAAACCCACGCTTTGATAGAATCAAGCGTTAAATCTCCAAGCCGTCAGCTGGAGGGAGACCAGATTTGGATGTTCGAATGGACCCTGCACAAGAAGATCCTGTCTCAAAGGTAGCTTCCATGGTGGAACCGATGACATATTCACCAGGTCTGCATACCAAGTCCTGCGTGGCCACGCAGGAGCTATCAAGATCACCGAGGCCCTCTCCTGCTTGATCCTGGCTACTAGCCTGGGAATGAGAGGAAACGGTGGAAACACATAGGCTAGGTTGAAGGTCCAAGGCGCTACTAGTGCATCCACTAGCGTCGCCTTGGGATCCCTGGATCTGGACCCGTAGCAAGGAACCTTGAAGTTCTGACGAGACGCCATCAGATCCATGTCTGGAATGCCCCATAATTGAGTCAATTGGGCAAAGATCTCCAGGTGGAGTTCCCACTCCCCCGGATGGAATGTCTAACGACTCAGATAATACGCCTCCCAGTTTTCCACACCAGGGATGTGGATCGCAGATAGGTGGCAGGAGTGATCCTCCGCCCATTCTATTATTTTGGTCACTTCTGTCATCGCCAGGGAACTCCTTGTTCCCCCCTGATGATTGATATAAGCAACAGTCGTCATGTTGTCTGATTGGAATCTTATGAATCTGGCCTTTGCTAGTTGAGGCCAAGCCCTGAGAGCATTGAATATCGCTCTCAGTTCCAGAATGTTTATCGGGAGAAGAGACTCTTCCCGAGACCATAGTCCCTGAGCTTTCAGGGATTCCCAGACCGCGCCCCAGCCCAGTAGACTGGCGTCGGTCGTGACGATGACCCACTCTGGTCTGCGGAAGCTCATTCCCTGGGACAGGTGGTCCAGGGTTAGCCACCAACGGAGTGAGTCTCTGGTCTTCTGATCTACTTGAATCACTGGAGACAAGTCTGTATAGTCCCCATTCCACTGTTTCAGCATGCACAGTTGTAATGGTCTTAGATGAATTCGCGCAAAAGGAACTATGTCCATTGCTGCAACCATCAACCCTACTACTTCCATGCACTGAGCTACGGAAGGACGAGGAATAGAATGAAGAACTTGACAAGCGTTTAGAAGTTTTGATTTTCTGACTTCTGTCAGAAAAATACTCATTTCTAAAGAATCTATTATTGTTCCCAAGAAGGGAACTCTTGTCGACAGAGACAGGGAACTTTTTTCTATGTTCACCTTCCATCCGTGAGATCTGAGAAAGGCCAGAACGATGTCTGTGTGAGCCTTTGCCTTTGAAAGAGACGACGCTTGTATTAGAATGTCGTCCAAGTACTGTACTACTGCAATGCCCCTTGGTCTTAGAACCGCTAGAAGGGATCCGAGTACCTTGGTGAAAATCCTTGGAGCAGTGGCTAACCCGATTGGGAGGGCCACAAACTGGTAATGTTTGTCCAGAAAGGCGAACCTTAGGAACTGATGATGTTCTTTGTGGATAGGAATATGTAGATACGCATCCTTTAGATCCACGGTAGTCATAAATTGACCTTCCTGGATTGTGGGTAGAATCGTTCGAATGGTTTCCATTTTGAACGATGGTACTCTGAGAAATTTGTTTAGGATCTTTAAATCCAGAATTGGTCTGAAAGTTCCCTCTTTTTTGGGAACTACAAACAGATTTGAGTAAAAACCCATTCCTTGTTCCGCAGTTGGAACTGGGTGTATCACTCCCATTTTTAACAGGTCTCCTACACAATGTAAGAATGCCTGTCTCTTTATTTGGTTTGAGGATAATTAATACATGTGGAACCTTCCCCTTGGGGGTAGTTCCTTGAATTCCAGAAGATAACCCTGAGAAACTATTTCTAGTGTCCAGGGATCCTGAACATCTCTTGCCCAGGCCTGAGCAAAGAGAGAGAGTCTGCCCCCTACTAGATCCGGTCCCGGATCGGGGGCTACTCCTTCATGCTGTTTTGTTAGCAGCAGCAGGCTTCTTGGCCTGCTTACCCTTGTTCTAGCCTTGCATTGGTTTCCAGGCTGGTTTGGTTTGAGAAGAATTAACCTCTTGTTTAGAGGATGCAGAGTTAGAGGCCGGTCCGTTCCTGAAATTGCGAAAGGAACGAAAATTAGACTTATTCTTGGCTTTGAAAGGCCTATCTTGTGGGAGGGCGTGGCCCTTTCCCCCAGTGATGTCTGAAATAATCTCCTTCAATTCTGGCCCAAAGAGAGTCTTACCCTTGAAGGGGATATTAAGCAATTTTGTCTTGGAAGATACATCCGCTGACCAAGACTTTAGCCAAAGCGCTCTGCGCGCCACAATTGCAAACTCAGAATTTTTCGCCGCTAATCTAGCTAGTTGCAAAGCGGCATCTAAAATAAAAGAATTAGCCAACTTGAGTGCGTGAACTCTGTCCATAACCTCCTCATAGGGAGTCTCTCTACTGAGCGACTTTTCTAGTTCCTCGAACCAGAACCACGCTGCTGTAGTGACAGGAACAATGCATGAAATGGGTTGCAGGAGGTAACCTTGCTGTACAAAAATCTTTTTAAGCAAACCCTCCAATTTTTAATCCATAGGATCTTTGAAAGCACAATTATCCTCAATAGGAATAGTAGTGCGCTTGTTTAGAGTAGAAACTGCCCCCTCGACCTTAGGGACTGTCTGCCATAAGTCCTTTCTGGGGTCGACCATAGGAAATCATTTCTTAAATATAGGAGGGGGGACAAAACGTATGCCGGGCTTCTCCCACTCCTTATTCACTATGTCCGCCACCCGCTTGGGTATACGAAAAGCGTCGGGGTGCACCGGAACCTCTAGGAACTTGTCCATCTTGCATAATTTTTCTGGAATGACTAGGTTGTCACAATCATCCAGAGTAGGTAACACCTCCTTAAGCAGTGCGCGGAGATGCTCTAATTTAAATTTAAATGTCACAACATCAGGTTCAGCTTGTTGAGAAATTTTTCCTGAATCTGAAATTTCCCCATCTGACAAAACCTCCCTCATGGCCCCTTCAGATTGGTGTGAGGGTATGACAGAGCCATTATCATCAGCGCCCTCCTGCTCTACAGTGTTTAAAACAGAGCAATCGTGCTTTCTCTGATATGTAGGCATTTTGGATAATATATTTGCTATGGAGTTATCCATTACAGCCGTTAATTGTTGCATAGTAATAAGCATTGGCGCGCTAGAAGTACTAGGGGCCTCCTGCGTGGGCAAAACTGGTGTAGACACAGAAGGAGATGATGTAGAACTATGTCTACTCCCTTCATCTGATGTATCATCTTGGGCAACATTACTATCTGTGGCAGTAATGTCCTTACTTTGTTTGGACGCTATGGCACAATTATCACAAAATTTTGAAGGGGGGCACACATTGATCTTCAAACATATAGAACATAGCTTATCTGAAGGTGCAGACATGTTAAACAGGCTTAAACTTGTCAAGAAAGTACAAAAAAACTTTTAAAATAAAACCGTTACTGTCTCTTTAAATTTTAAACAGTGCACACTTTATTACTGAATATGTGAAAAAGTATGAAGTAATTGTTCATAATTTACCAAATTTTCACCACAGTGTCTTAAAGCATTCAAAGTATTGCACACCAAATTTCAGAGCTTTAACCCATAAATTAAAGAAACCGGAGCCGGTTACAGTTTTAACCCCTCTACAGTCCCAGCTACAGCCTTTGCTGCGACTTTACCAAACCCTGGGGGGAATACGATACCAAATGAAGCCTTCTAGGAACTTTTCCAACTACTTTCAGATCCTCACACATGCATCTGCATGTCTTGCTCTCAAAAGTAACTGCGCAGTAATGGCGCGAAAATGAGGCTCAGCCTACAACTGGGAAGGCCCTTCCTGACTGGAAAGGTGTCTAACACAGTGCCTGACGTTAAAAAACGTTCCCCAAGTTTATAAGTGTGAATTACAAGCATAAACATGTATAAAATGCCCAAATAAAGCAATCGATTTTGCCCATAAAAGTGTCTACCAGTTTTATAGCCCATATTAAGCCCTTTATTCTGTTTGAGACTAAGAAAATGGCTTACCGGTCCCCATGAGGGGAAATGACAGCCTTCCAGCATTACACAGTCTTGTTAGAAATATGGCTAGTCATACCTTAAGCAGAAAAGTCTGCTAACTGTTTCCCCCAACTGAAGTTACTTCATCTCAACAGTCCTATGTGGAAACAGCAATCGATTTTAGTTACTGTCTGCTAAAATCATCTTCCTCTCACAAACAGAACTCTTCATCTCTTTCTGTTTCAGAGTAAATAGTACATACCAGCACTATTTTAAAATAATAAAATCTTGATAGTAGAATAAAAAACTACAACTAAACACCACATACTCTTAACCATATCCGTGGAGATGTTGCCTGTGCAACGGCAAAGAGAATGACTGGGGTGGGCGGAGCCTAGGAGGGACTATATGGCCAGCTTTGCTGGGACTCTTTGCCATTTCCTGTTGGGGAAGAGATATTCCCACAAGTAAGGATGATGCCGTGGACCGGACACACCAATGTTGGAGAAATCCTGACTCTAACTTTTAAAGCTCTCAAAAACACTGCTCCACCATATATCTCCAACCTAGTCTCCAGAAAACCTCCCTTCCCCTTCGTTCTGCTCATGACCTCCACTCTTGGTACCGCCTCACACATTCCTGTCTACAAGAATTCTCCAGACTGGCCCCTATTTTGTGGAACTCTCTGCCTCACTCTACACAACTCTCCCCTAGTTTTCAAACTTTCAATTGCTCCTGTTAAGGGATGCATATAATATACACTAACATTCTCCCATCTTAGTTCCTCTCCTGCTTTAGCTATCCCCTTGAACGCCCTTAGCATGTAAGCCTAAGAGCCCAGCTGCTTTGTAGATCACCTTCATGAGAGATAATTTACAACAGTAAAACTATGCATTCCCATAACTGTCACCTTGCATATTAGATCCATGTCTTTAGCGCTGCGGAATCTGTTGGCACTCTACAAATAACTGATAATAATAATAATAATAATACCCATCACATTTTATTGGCTCGCTAATGATATTGCCACATACAATGCACCGTTCATTTTACTGTGCATACCCCAAAGTAACTAGACTGCTGTCTTCTGGAATGGCCTCAGGGTCTGCTTCTTCATTGTCATGACATTTTAATTCATCCACACTAAAAAAACAAAAAAAAAAAACAAAGTTAGAGCATAATAATAAGACACTGTATATCTTAAAAGGACATCAAAGTGATGGTAAATCCTAGCATCTGTGAAACTCTAGGATTTATCAGTTCAACAAATAAAGGGGGCTTTCAGTCATGAAGTATAAAATACTTCATGCTGAAAGTTCTTTTATTTGTCTGCAGCGTTCACCATGCTGAGAGCCTCAAGCTGCCCACGGCAGAACGCTATTTTTCAATGAGGTGACGATTCCACCTCTTAGACAATAGCTGTGTGAGCCAGATGGCATTATGCCGTAGAGATAGCATGCTATTGGCTAAGATCACCTCACTGCAAAATAGCGTTCTAATGGGGGCGACCTGAGTCGCTCAGCACGGAAAACCCTGCAGACAAATAAAGGAACTTTCAGCATGAAGTATTTTATACTTAACTGAAAGTCCCCTTTAAAGTTATAGAAAATCATAGCGTCTGTGAAATGCTAGGATTTACTAGTGCAACAAATAAACTTATGAGTACAACTACAGTATTATAGTTACTACTCACCATGCTACTGTTTTTACCCCTGTACCTGCAGCTCTTAGGAAATTGTGAGATAAAATATCCTTTCTTACATAGAGACGTTCATGTGATATTTATATGCATACAAAGATATATTTACACACACACACACACATATATATATATATATATATATATATACACACACACATATATACATATATATATACACACACACACACATACATACATACACACATATTACACTACAATATTGAGAAGCCAGCCATTGTACATTATATTATTTTTTTACATATTAGTTGCATAAATGCTCAAAAAGATACACTAGAAGGAAATGATTATTTTATAGGAAACATGAAACACACATATATATATATACATATATATATATATATATATATATATATATATATATATATATATATGTGTGTGTGTGTGTGTGTGTGTGTGTGTGTGTGTGTGTGTGTGTGTGTGTGCGCTTATAAATACAAATGTATACGCCAAGTCCAAAGATTCATATATAGCTGACAAAATCTATTACAAACTTGGCCCACTTACATTTAACTGATTTCAAACAGATCAAGGAAGGAAGTTCCGCAAATTAATTAAACATTACTACACAAACATTAAAATACTCATGATAAATTTCTAAATGAATGGTGTGTTAGATTTATGAATGAGAGCAGTTTTTTTTTATCAAGGTTCTTAATGAATAAAAACATGGAAAAACAGTAAGCTGTTGATACTTCAACATGCATCAACAGCTACTCACTTAAATGTGACACTATAGCAAGTAGCATGTAAAAGGCCTGGAGAAACTCCAAACACAGACAACGTCCCCATTAACAACAGGTTCTCATGCTAAATATCCGAATACATTAGATATCACAAAGCTTTTATCTCATATCGGAAGCCATGAAAATAGAACAGACAACCCTTGAACCTAAAGCAAAAACATTTTTCAAACCATAGTTATATTTCCATCGGTTTAATCATCTGATTGCAATACATAAGGATAGGTCAACATTTTTAAGATCATTAGCACCTTATGAGTAACTTTTCATGACAATAATACAATTGAGACAGACTTTCGCTGGCTTAAAGCATTATGTGTTGGGAAACACATCCTGCTTTTCCTCTAATTTAAAGGGAAACTTAAAATTAAACTTCCATGGTTCAGATGAGCTTACAGTTTTAACTCCTTAACCCAAATGTATATATATATATATATATATATATACACACATATACACAATATCATGGATAGGATTGCACAATCATACCATAAGTAATGCCACGGTGCACTGCTAGTACAATATATAGTTTCTCCAAGAAGCAGGCAGCTCACTGGTCTTTGCAGTAAAAGTACAAATTTATTTCTTCAGTTTAAAAAACAAACGTTTCGGCACTACATTGTGCCTTTGTCAATGTTACACAACAAGAATGTACAAAAGCAGAGTGCAACTAAGCACCCGAAATCGGGGTCTGATTTCGGGTGCTTAGTTGCACTCTGCTTTTGTACATTCTTGTTGTGTAACATTGACAAAGGCACAATGTAGTGCCGAAACGTTTGTTTTTTAAACTGAAGAAATAAATTTGTACTTTTACTGCAAAGACCAGTGAGCTGCCTGCTTCTTGGAGAATATATATATATATATATATATATATATATATATATATATATATATATATACTAAAATAAAGTTTGTAAATGGAAAAATTGCAAAATTTATTGGAGTGTTTTTCGAAAAATTCTTTTTATTGGGACTTTTTTTAGAATTTTACCAGTATCTAGGCATGTGGTGCAGACCCATACAATAGAAATCACTTATAATTTATGAGAAGACAAAGTGACATAAAATAATATCACTTTAACAAAGACTGGGATTTCAGCACTCTTTTAATAATAAATGACGCAACACTCTCATGATATAGTATCAAACTTGTGGGTTTATTACGTGTCAGATATACCCAAAAGACTACGAACTTGACTTGTAGAATATAATAATCAACACACAAAATACAGTACAGTGAATATAAAAATTGATTCCATATCTTCTAGAATTACTCCTAGAACATAACAGGACCGGTCCCAATTTCAACCACACCTCTACTAATGTGAACCTGTATAGTTAGTAAAGGATAAATATATTGAGACTTAAATGAGTCATCAAGTCTTATTAAGTTTAGGTCAGTGAAACCAGACTTATATATATCCTTTCTAGCTAAACGTGGTATTCAGCAAAAAGTTTAGACGTACAAATTAATAACGTGCATACATGATAATATTGCACTAACATATGTCTATATATTCAATTATAGTTTAACATAGACCAATATTGTACAACACAACTGAAAAGCCACTATTATGTTTCACATTGCAATAGGAGCTAGCATTAGAGTATCAGAAAAAAAGCTGCTAAAAATGGAAAGACAGCTTTTATCCTTAAATATTGCTCTATTTGTTTGAAGCTGAAATTCCTTGCTCAGAGCTGTTGTTACTGCAAGGTAAAATCGTGCATGCATATAGGAGCCAAGCGTAGAGTTGTATCAGTAAGTTAGTAAATTCACCAAACCAGGTTGGGAAAGCTGTTGTTACTGCAGTGTAAAAGCATGCATGCAATTAAAGCCAAGCGTGGTGGTGTGTCAATATGTTAGAAAGTTCACCAAACCAAGTTGGGATATCGACACTACACAGCTGGGAGGCTTAGGCAGTCAATGAAGCAAAGAGAATTGTAGCCAAAATTTAACTTGAAAGCAAAGACAGCAAATTATGTAGCGGAAAAGGTACAGGAGGATACTTATGTTTAATATACTGTACCCCTCTGTCGACTGCACCTTTTCCTGTTAGATTGACAATCTCTTCAAGCAATCTGTGCCAGGATCTTCATACTTTCGATGGATGAGAAAAATCTTTTATTTCTTTCTCTACTCCTTTTTTCTTGAAGAGCGCCTCACAGGCTTCCTTGCTTGCCGTCTTATAACGGATAGTTTTCCCAGAGCATAGAGCCTCCTTTGATCCACAGCTGGGCATTCAGCTTTCAAACTTGCCGCTTATCGAAAACAGCTTACTCAGACGCTAGCTCCTTCAGCGTGGTAGATCACATGGGTCCGGTCAGCCAATAGCCGACGCGCGTTTCACCCCCTCGTCACCCCCTGAGGAAGTCCCGTCTATCTCTCTATGACGAGGGGGTGAAACGCGCGTCGGCTATTGGCTGACCGGACCCATGTGATCTACCACGCTGAAGGAGCTAGCGTCTGAGTAAGCTGTTTTCGATAAGCGGCAAGTTTGAAAGCTGAATGCCCAGCTGTGGATCAAAGGAGGCTCTATGCTCTGGGAAAACTATCCGTTATAAGACGGCAAGCAAGGAAGCCTGTGAGGCGCTCTTCAAGAAAAAAGGAGTAGAGAAAGAAATAAAAGATTTTTCTCATCCATCGAAAGTATGAAGATCCTGGCACAGATTGCTTGAAGAGATTGTCAATCTAACAGGAAAAGGTGCAGTCGACAGAGGGGTACAGTATGTTAAACATAAGTATCCTCCTGTACCTTTTCCGCTACATAATTTGCTGTCTTTGCTTTCAAGTTAAATTTTGGCTACAATTCTCTTTGCTTCATTGACTGCCTAAGCCTCCCAGCTGTGTAGTGTCGATATCCCAACTTGGTTTGGTGAACTTTCTAACATATTGACACACCACCACGCTTGGCTTTAATTGCATGCATGCTTTTACACTGCAGTAACAACAGCTTTCCCAACCTGGTTTGGTGAATTTACTAACTTACTGATACAACTCTACGCTTGGCTCCTATATGCATGCACGATTTTACCTTGCAGTAACAACAGCTCTGAGCAAGGAATTTCAGCTTCAAACAAATAGAGCAATATTTAAGGATAAAAGCTGTCTTTCCATTTTTAGCAGCTTTTTTTCTGATACTCTAATGCTAGCTCCTATTGCAATGTGAAACATAATAGTGGCTTTTCAGTTGTGTTGTACAATATTGGTCTATGTTAAACTATAATTGAATATATAGACATATGTTAGTGCAATATTATCATGTATGCACGTTATTAATTTGTACGTCTAAACTTTTTGCTGAATACCACGTTTAGCTAGAAAGGATATATATAAGTCTGGTTTCACTGACCTAAACTTAATAAGACTTGATGACTCATTTAAGTCTCAATATATTTATCCTTTACTAACTATACAGGTTCACATTAGTAGAGGTGTGGTTGAAATTGGGACCGGTCCTGTTATGTTCTAGGAGTAATTCTAGAAGATATGGAATCAATTTTTATATTCACTGTACTGTATTTTGTGTGTTGATTATTATATTCTACAAGTCAAGTTCGTAGTCTTTTGGGTATATCTGACACGTAATAAACCCACAAGTTTGATACTATATCATGAGAGTGTTGCGTCATTTATTATTAAAAGAGTGCTGAAATCCCAGTCTTTGTTAAAGTGATATTATTTTATGTCACTTTGTCTTCTCATAAATTATAAGTGATATATATATATACGTCATGCAGTATTTTGCCTATCGTACCACATGGCATATATATACGTCCGTGCTGCAAGAAGTTCCAGCAGTCTTGGCTGTAAATTGAATTAACTAATTTTAGTGTAAGAACAAACATCAGATTAATGGAAGTAAATTAAAATCTCTATTCAGGCCTTTAGGATGCATAGTGTTAAGGTGCCATATCCATTTTGCTTCCTTGTATAGGAGATCTTTGGTTCTATCCCCTCCCCTGGCATTTTTAGGGGCCTTGTCTATAACCATAAACCTGAGTTGGTTAGCTTGGTTTCCCATTTTAATAAAATGGGCAGGTACTGGTAAATGAGTCGTGGACTCATTTCTAATGGTAGACTTGTGCTTGCGTACCCTATCTCTGACTTTTGGGTGGTCTCCCCGATGTATAAGAGGCCACATGGACATTTAAGGGCATAAACTAAATAGGAAGACTCCCAAGCAGGGGCGTATTAAGGCATAGGCCAACGAGGCCGGTGCCTAGGGCAGCAGATTTTTAAGGGGCAGCAGAATTTTGAGTCCCTAGGGCCACTCTACTGAACTCAGGGCCGGGTGGCTAAATCAACCAATTACAAATGACTTAAATGGCTGGCCGGCTATTGCTATCCTATGGGATTGTATGTGGGTGCGCATGACGTGGTGACAGTGGAGGCGGAGCTAACTTGCGCAGCCTGTGCTAGACTGAGAGGGAATGCGGTGTTCTTCCTGGATCCACCTCGTGGTTGAGACTGACACAGACTACACAGTGCAGTGTGCACTACAAAGTGACCACTGTGAAACAGCATATGCCTTTCTCCCTTCAATACATCTTCATTAGGCATTAAAATACTTAAACGGATTAGTCACTAAATACTTGTACATTTACTGTTTGTCTATCTGTCATACATGCAAAGAATAAGTATTTATTGCTGAATCTATACAACTATGTGACTTAAAACACAACTGAAAATATGTTGTATGCATTTAATACATTCAGAAACAACACAAGTATATACTTTATTATGATTGTATCATGTGACTTTATCCCCTAGGATACAATTCCTAAACCTATCATAACTACTGTTGTATTTTTTAAGTACTTTGAAAGGCCAGTTTGTATATTCATTACATATTTATCCAAGCAGATATTTTGCTTAAATAACTGTCAATCACCAAAGAAGATGTTTAAGGTTAAACAACTACCTACTGACAAACTATCATACAGTGAATGATATTTTTTTCTGATATAAACACTTTAATCATCTGACTTGCAAAATAATGTCTTAATATATATATATATATATATATATATATATATATATATATATATATATATATATGTGTGTGTGTGTGTGTGTGTGTGTGTGTGTGTGTGTGTGTGTGTGTGTGTGTGTGTGTGACCAGAGTGAATGCAAGCCCTGGTGAACATCTACTTAAAAAGACATAATTTTTTTATTTTTTTACACCCTGCCCCAAAAATATTATGTCTAAAAAAAAAAGGCCTTAAACCTGGGGTGGGTGGGGGGGGCAGCAGAGTTTTGAGTGCCTAGGGCAGCATACAACCTAAATACGCCCCTGCTCCCAAGTGTAGTAACCAGATACATAGAATTGTTTACCAGTGTGGGGATATGAGATAGTATTGCCTTTGATTACACCATTACATGTATTAGCTTGAGAAAGGGACAGGAGTCCCGAAACGTTGCTCTTCCACTAAAGGTTTCATTTCTTGAAAGTGTGCCACCTTCATCTGTTGTTTTTTAAACAGAGTAATCTAGGGACTGAGATACAAAACGAGGGCCTCTGCCCTCACAGCGGCTTACTAATTTACAGCCACATTGCCAGATTAGGCAAACGTGAGACATAACGGCGCAAACAAATGTGAGTAATACACAAGCACAACATCGGCTGCAAATACCCCCAACATCACAGCAGCAATAGTAAGCAAAACATCACAGCTATAAGGTCGGATAGAAGCATTTCACCGCAGAGCAACAGCACTTGTACTGATATTACAATAAGCGGTTACCAAGGCAATTCACTACTGCTGCAGGACCAGTCAGGAACAATATAACGCAGCATAGCTGCACTTACACCTACGTTAGAACGATCTGAACAATCTAACACAGGAGCCACACAATCACAGGAGAACACATTATCAAGCTTCCAATCAAACACTCTCTCTATCCAGCAGAACCCCCATGCTTACTATTCAGTCTCAAATAGCAGATCTACCCTCAAAAAAAATAGATCTAGAGTCACTAAAATCCTTTATCAAAGAAGAACTAAGGGACCTAAAGAAAGATCTTAAAGGGACACTGAACACAATTTTTTTTCTTTCGTGATTCAGATAGAGCATGCAATTTTAAACAACTTTCTAAATTACTCCTGTTATCAATTTTTCTTCGTTCTCTTGCTTTCTTTATTTTAAAAAGAAGGCATCTAAGTTATTTTTTTGGTTCAGGACCATGGAAAGCACTTATTTATTGGTAGGTGAATTTACACATCAATCAGCAAGAACAGCACAGTGTGTTCACTAAAAATGGGCCGGCATCTAAACTTACATTCTTGCATTTCAAATAAAGATACCAAGATAATTAAAATAATTTGATAATAGGAGTAAATTAGAAAACATAATTTATGCTTACCTGATAAATTTATTTCTCTTGTAGTGTGTTCAGTCCACGGGTCATCCATTACTTATGGGATATATTCTCCTTCCCAACAGGAAGTTGCAAGAGGATCACCCAAGCAGAGCTGCTATATAGCTCCTCCCCTCACATGTCATATCCAGTCATTCGACCGAAACAAGATGAGAAAGGAGAAACTATAAGGTGCAGTGGTGACTGGAGTTATAATTTTAAAATTTAGAACCAGCCTGAAAAAGACAGGGCGGGCCGTGGACTGAACACACTACAAGAGAAATAAATTTATCAGGTAAGCATAAATTATGTTTTCTCTTGTTAAGTGTGTTCAGTCCACGGGTCATCCATTACTTATGGGATACCAATACCAAAGCTAAGTACACGGATGATGGGAGGGACAAGGCAGGAACATTAAACAGAAGGAACCACTGCCTGTAGAACCTTTCTCCCAAAACCAGCCTCCGAAGAAGCGAAAGTGTCAAATTTGTAAAATTTGGAAAAAGTATGAAGTGAAGACCAAGTTGCAGCCTTGCAAATCTGTTCAACAGAGGCCTCATTCTTAAAGGCCCAGGTGGAAGCCACAGCTCTAGTGGAATGAGCTGTAATTCTTTCAGGAGGCTGCTGTCCAGCAGTCTCATAGGCTAAACGTATTATGCTACGAAGCCAAAAAGAGAGAGAGGTAGCCGAAGCCTTTTGACCTCTCCTCTGTCCAGAGTAAACGACAAACAGAGAAGAAGTTTGTCTAAAATCTTTAGTTGCCTGTAAGTAGAACTTCAGAGCACGGACCACGTCTAGATTATGCAAAAGACGTTCCTTCTTTGAAGAAGGATTAGGACATAATGATGGAACAACAATCTCTTGATTGATATTCCTGTTAGAAACAACCTTAGGCAAAAACCCAGGTTTAGTACGCAGAACTACCTTATCTGAATGAAAGATCAGATAAGGAGAATCACAATGTAAGGCAGATAACTCAGACTCTTCGAGCCGAGGAAATAGCCATCAAAAACAAAACTTTCCAAGATAAAAGCTTAATATCAATGGAATGAAGGGGTTCAAACGGAACACCCTGAAGAACTTTAAGAACCAAGTTTAAGCTCCACGGAGGAGCAACAGCTTTAAAAACAGGCTTAATTCTAGCCAAAGCCTGACAAAAGGCCTGGACGTCTGGATGCTCTGCCAGACGTTTGTGTAAAAGAATAGACAGAGCTGAAATCTGTCCCTTTAGCGAACTAGCGGATAAACCCTTTTCTAAACCCTCTTGTAGAAAAGCTAATATCCTAGGAATCCTAACCTTACTCCATGAGTAACTCTTGGATTCGCACCAATATAAATATTTACGCCATATCTTATGGTACATTTTTCTTGTCACAGGTTTCCGAGCCTGTATTAATGTATCAATAACCGAATCCGAAAACCCACGCTTTGATAGAATCAAGCGTTCAATTTCCAGGCAGTCAGCCTCAGAGAAATTAGGTTTGGATGGTTGAAAGGACCCTGAATTAGAAGGTCCTGCCTCAGAGGAAGAGACCACGGTGGACAGGACGACATGTCCACTAGGTCTGCATACCAGGTCCTGCGTGGCCACGCAGGCGCTATCAGAATTACCGATGCCCTCTCCTGTTTGATCCTGGCAATCAGCCGAGGTAGCAACGGAAATGGTGGAAACACATAAGCTATGTTGAAAACCCAAGGGGCTGCTAATGCATCTACCAGCACCGCTACCGGGTCCCTGGACCTGGATCCGTAACAAGGAAGCTTTGCGTTCTGGCGAGATGCCATGAGATCCAGATCCGGTTTGCCCCAACGACGAATCAGTTGAGCAAATACCTCCGGGTGAAGTTCCCACTCTCCCGGATGAAAAGTCTGGTGACTTAGGAAATCCGCCTCCCAGTTCTCTACGCCTGGGATGTGAATCGCTGACAGGTGGCAAGAGTGAGACTCTGCCCAGCGAATTATCTTCGAGACTTCCAACATCGCTAGGGAACTCCTGGTTCCCCCTTGATGATTGATGTAAGCCACAGTCGTGATATTGTCCGACTGAAATCTGATGAACCTCAGCTTCGCTAACTGAGGCCAAGCCAGAAGAGCATTGAATATTGCTCTTAATTCTAGAATGTTTATTGGGAGGAGTTTCTCCTCCTGAGTCCACGATCCCTGAGCCTTCAGGGAATTCCAGACTGCTCCCCAGCCTAGAAGGCTGGCATCCGTTGTTACAATCGTCCAATCTGGCCTGCGAAAGGTCATTCCTTTGGACAGATGAAACGGTGACAACCACCAGAGAAGCGAATCTCTGGTCTCCTGGTCCAGATTTAGCAAAGGGGACAGATCTGAGTAATCCCCGTTCCATTGACTGAGCATGCATAGTTGCAGCGGTCTGAGATGCAGGCGCGCAAATGGCACTATGTCCATTGCCGCTACCATTAAGCCGATTACCTCCATGCACTGAGCTACCGATGGGCTTGGAATGGAATGAAGGACACGGCAAGCATTGAGAATCTTTGATAACCTGGACTCCGTCAGTTAAATCTTCATCTCTACAGAATCTATAAGAGTCCCTAGAAAAGGAACCCGTGTGAGTGGTAACAGAGAACTCTTTTCCACGTTCACTTTCCACCCATGCGACCTCAGAAATGCTAGAACTATCTCTGTATGAGACTTTGCATTCTGAAAACTTGACGCTTGTATCAGAATGTCGTCTAGGTACGGAGCCACCGCTATGCCTCGTGGTCTTAGTACCGCCAGAAGTGAGCCCAGAACATTCGTAAAAATTCTCGGGGCCGTGGCTAACCCGAAGGGAAGAGCCACAACTTGGTAATGCCTGTCTAGAAAGGCAAACCTCAGGTACCGATAATGATCCTTGTGAATCGGTATATGAAGGTAAGCATCCTTTAAGTCCACCGTGGTCATATATTGACCCTCTTGGATCATGGGTAGGATGGTTCGAATGGTTTCCATCTTGAACGATGGTACCCTTAGGAATTTGTTTAAGATCTTTAAGTCCAAGATTGGTCTGAAGGTTCCCTCTTTTTTGGGAACCACAAATAGATTTGAGTAAAATCCTTGTCCCTGTTCCGATCGCGGAACTGAGTGGATCACCCCCATGATTAAGAGGTCTTGTACACATTGTAGAAATGCCTCTCTCTTTACTAGGTTTGTCGATAACCTCGAAAGATGGAACAACCCTTGTGGAGGAGAGGATTTGAAATCCAGAAGGTATCCCTGAGATATAATCTTTGACGTCCAGGGATCCTGCACATCTCTTGCCCAAGCCTGGGCAAAGAGAGAAAGTCTGCCCCCACTAAATCCGTCTCTGGATAGGGGGCCCTGACTTCATGCTGTCTTAGGGGCGGGAGTAGGCTTTCTGGCCTGCTTGCCCTTGTTCCATGACTGGTTGCCTTTCCAACCTTGTCTGTAACGAGCAGTAGTTCCTTCCTGTTTTGGAGTGGAGGAAGTCAATGCTGCTCCTGCCTTGAAGTTACGAAAGGCACGAAAATTAGACTGTTTGGCCTTTGGTTTGGCCCTGTCCTGAGGAATGGCGTGGCCCTTACCTCCCGTAATGTCAGCAATAATTTCCTTCAAGCCGGGCCCGAATAAGGTCTGCCCTTTGAAAACATAATTTATGTAAGAACTTACCTGATAAATTCATTTCTTTCATATTAACAAGAGTCCATGAGCTAGTGACGTATGGGATATACATTCCTACCAGGAGGGGCAAAGTTTCCCAAACCTTAAAATGCCTATAAATACACCCCTCACCACACCCACAAATCAGTTTAACGAATAGCCAAGAAGTGGGGTGATAAGAAAAAAAGTGCGAAGCATATAAAATAAGGAATTGGAATAATTGTGCTTTATACAAAAAAATCATAACCACCACAAAAAAGGGTGGGCCTCATGGACTCTTGTTAATATGAAAGAAATGAATTTATCAGGTAAGTTCTTACATAAATTATGTTTTCTTTCATGTAATTAACAAGAGTCCATGAGCTAGTGACGTATGGGATAATGACTACCCAAGATGTGGATCTTTCCACACAAGAGTCACTAGAGAGGGAGGGATAAAATAAAGACAGCCAATTCCTGCTGAAAATAATCCACACCCAAAATAAAGTTTAACAAAAAACATAAGCAGAAGATTCAAACTGAAACCGCTGCCTGAAGAACTTTTCTACCAAAAACTGCTTCAGAAGAAGAAAATACATCAAAATGGTAGAATTTAGTAAAAGTATGCAAAGAGGACCAAGTTGCTGCTTTGCAGATCTGGTCAACCGAAGCTTCATTCCTAAACGCCCAGGAAGTAGATACTGACCTAGTAGAATGAGCTGTAATTCTCTGAGGCGGAATTTTACCCGACTCAACATAGGCAAGATGAATTAAAGATTTCAACCAAGATGCCAAAGAAATGGCAGAAGCTTTCTGGCCTTTCCTAGAACCGGAAAAGATAACAAATAGACTAGAAGTCTTACGGAAAGATTTCGTAGCTTCAACATAATATTTCAAAGCTCTAACAACATCCAAAGAATGCAATGATTTCTCCTTAGAATTCTTAGGATTAGGACATAATGAAGGAACCACAATTTCTCTACTAATGTTGTTGGAATTCACAACTTTAGGTAAAAATTCAAAAGAAGTTCGCAACACCGCCTTATCCTGATGAAAAATCAGAAAAGGAGACTCACACGAAAGAGCAGATAATTCAGAAACTCTTCTAGCAGAAGAGATGGCCAAAAGGAACAAAACTTTCCAAGAAAGTAATTTAATGTCCAATGAATGCATAGGTTCAAACGGAGGAGCTTGAAGAGCTCCCAGAACCAAATTCAAACTCCAAGGAGGAGAAATTGACTTAATGACAGGTTTTATACGAACCAAAGCTTGTACAAAACAATGAATATCAGGAAGAATAGCAATCTTTCTGTGAAAAAGAACAGAAAGAGCGGAGATTTGTCCTTTCAAAGAACTTGCGGACAAACCCTTATCTAAACCATCCTGAAGAAACTGTAAAATTCTTGGTATTCTAAAAGAATGCCAAGAAAAATGATGAGAAAGACACCAAGAAATATAAGTCTTCCAGACTCTATAATATATCTCTCGAGATACAGATTTACGAGCCTGTAACATAGTATTAATCACGGAGTCAGAGAAACCTCTATGACCAAGAATCAAGCGTTCAATCTCCATACCTTTAAATTTAAGGATTTCAGATCCGGATGGAAAAAAGGACCTTGTGACAGAAGGTCTGGTCTTAACGGAAGAGTCCATGGTTGGCAAGATGCCATCCGTACAAGATCCGCATACCAAAACCTGTGAGGCCATGCCAGAGCTATTAGCAGAACAAACGAGCATTCCCTCAGAATCTTGGAGATTACTTTTGGAAGAAGAACTAGAGGCGGAAAGATATAGGCAGGATGATACTTCCAAGGAAGTGATAATGCATCCACTGCCTCCGCCTGAGGATCCCGGGATCTGGACAGATACCTGGGAAGTTTCTTGTTTAGATGAGAGGCCATCAGATCTATCTCTGGGAGCCCCCACATTTGAACAATCTGAAGAAATACCTCTGGGTGAAGAGACCATTCGCCCGGATGCAACGTTTGGCGACTGAGATAATCCGCTTCCCAATTGTCTACACCTGGGATATGAACCGCAGAGATTAGACAGGAGCTGGATTCCGCCCAAACCAAAATTCGAGATACTTCTTTCATAGCCAGAGGACTGTGAGTCCCTCCTTGATGATTGATGTATGCCACAGTTGTGACATTGTCTGTCTGAAAACAAATGAACGATTCTCTCTTCAGAAGAGGCCAAAACTGAAGAGCTCTGAAAACTGCACGGAGTTCCAAGATATTGATCGGTAATCTCACCTCCTGAGATTCCCAAACTCCTTGTGCCGTCAGAGATCCCCACACAGCTCCCCAACCTGTGAGACTTGCATCTGTTGAAATTACAGTCCAGGTCGGAAGAACAAAAGAAGCCCCCTGAATTAAACGAAGGTGATCTGTCCACCACGTTAGAGAGTGCCGAACAATCGGTTTTAAAGATATTAATTGATATATCTTCGTGTAATCCCTGCACCATTGGTTCAGCATACAGAGCTGAAGTGGTCGCATGTGAAAACGAGCAAAGGGGATCGCGTCCGATGCAGCAGTCATAAGACCTAGAATTTCCATGCATAAGGCTACCGAAGGGAATGATTGAGACTGAAGGTTTCGACAGGCTGTAATCAATTTTAGACGTCTCTTGTCTGTTAAAGACAGAGTCATGGACACTGAATCTATCTGGAAACCCAGAAAGGTTACCCTTGTTTGAGGAATCAAAGAACTTTTTGGTAAATTGATCCTCCAACCATGATCTTGAAGAAACAACACAAGTCGATTCGTATGAGACTCTGCTAAATGTAAAGACTGAGCAAGTACCAAGATATCGTCCAAATAAGGAAATACCACAATACCCTGTTCTCTGATTACAGACAGAAGGGCACCGAGAATCTTTGTGAAAATTCTTGGAGCTGTAGCAAGGCCAAACGGTAGAGCCACAAATTGGTAATGCTTGTCTAGAAAAGAGAATCTCAGGAACTGATAATGATCTGGATGAATCGGAATATGCAGATATGCATCCTGTAAATCTATTGTGGACATATAATTCCCTTGCTGAACAAAAGGCAATATAGTCCTTACAGTTACCATCTTGAACGTTGGTATCCTTACATAACGATTCAATAATTTTAGATCCAGAACTGGTCTGAAGGAATTCTCCTTCTTTGGTACAATGAAGAGATTTGAATAAAACCCCATCCCCTGTTCCGGAACTGGAACTGGCATAATTACTCCAGCCAACTCTAGATCTGAAACACAATTCAGAAATGCTTGAGCTTTCACTGGATTTACTGGGACATGGGAAAGAAAAAAATCTCTTTGCAGGAGGTCTCATCTTGAAACCAATTCTGTACCCTTCTGAAACAATGTTCTGAATCCAAAGATTGTGAACAGAATTGATCCAAATTTCTTTGAAAAAACGTAACCTGCCCCCTACCAGCTGAACTGGAATGAGGGCCGTACCTTCATGTGAACTTAGAAGCAGGCTTTGCCTTTCTAGCAGGCTTGGATTTATTCCAGACTGGAGATGGTTTCCAAACTGAAACTGCTCCTGAGGACGAAGGATCAGGCTTTTGTTCTTTGTTGAAACGAAAGGAACGAAAACGATTGTTAGCCCTGTTTTTACCTTTAGACTTTTTATCCTGTGGTAAAAAAGTTCCTTTCCCACCAGTAACAGTTGAAATAATAGAATCCAACTGAGAACCAAATAATTTGTTTCCCTGGAAAGAAATGGAAAGTAGAGTTGATTTAGAAGCCATATCAGCATTCCAGGTCTTAAGCCATAAAGCTCTTCTGGCTAAGATAGCCAGAGACATAAACCTAACATCAACTCTAATAATATCAAAAATGGCATCACAGATGAAATTATTAGCATGCTGGAGAAGAATAATAATATCATGAGAATCACGATTTGTTACTTGTTGCGCTAGAGTTTCCAACCAAAAAGTTGAAGCTGCAGCAACATCAGCCAATGATATAGCAGGTCTAAGAAGATTACCTGAACATAGATAAGCTTTTCTTAGAAAAGATTCAATTTTTCTATCTAAAGGATCCTTAAACGAGGTACCATCTGACGTAGGAATGGTAGTACGTTTAGCAAGGGTAGAAATAGCCCCATCAACTTTAGGGATTTTGTCCCAAAATTCTAACCTGTCAGGCGGAACAGGATATAATTGCTTAAAACGTTTAGAAGGAGTAAATGAATTACCCAATTTATCCCATTCCTTAGAAATTACTGCAGAAATAGCATTAGGAACAGGAAAGACTTCTGGAATAACCGCAGGAGCTTTAAAAACCTTATCCAAACGTATAGAATTAGTATCAAGAGGACTAGAATCCTCTATTTCTAAAGCAATTAGTACTTCTTTAAGTAAAGAGCGAATAAATTCCATCTTAAATAAATATGAAGATTTATCAGCATCAATCTCTGAGATAGAATCCTCTGAACCAGAAGAGTCCAAAGAATCAGAATGATGGTGTTCATTTAAAAATTCATCTGTAGAGAGAGAAGATTTAAAAGACTTTTTACGTTTACTAGAAGGAGAAATAACAGACAAAGCCTTCTTTATGGATTCAGAAACAAAATCTCTTATGTTATCAGGAACATTCTGCACCTTAGATGTTGAGCGAACTGCAACAGGCAATGGTACATCACTAAAGGAAATATTATCTGCTTTAACAAGTTTGTCATGACAATTATTACAAACAACAGCTGGAGGAATAGCTACCAAAAGTTTACAGCAGATACACTTAGCTTTGGTAGATCCAGCAGGCAGTGGTTTTCCTGTAGTATCTTCTGGCTCAGATGCAACGTGAGACATCTTGCAATATGTAAGAGAAAAAACAACATATAAAGCAAAATAGATCAAATTCCTTATAAGACTGTTTCAGGAATGGGAAAAAAATGCCAAACATCAAGCTTCTAGCAACCAGAAGCAAATGAAAAATGAGACTGAAATAATGTGGAGACAAAAGCGACGCCCATATTTTTTGGCGCCAAATAAGACGCCCACATTATTTGGCGCCTAAATGCTATTGGCGCCAAAAATGACGCCACATCCGGAACGCCGACATTTTTGGCGCAAAATAACGTCAAAAATGACGCAACTTCCGGCGACACGTATGACGCCGGAAACGGAAAAGAATTTTTGCGCCAAAAAAGTCCGCGCCAAGAATGACGCAATAAAATGAAGCATTTTCAGCCCCCGCGAGCCTAACAGCCCACAGGGAAAAAAGTCAAATTTTTGAGGTAAGAAAAAATATGATAATTTAAAGCATAATCCCAAATATGAAACTGACTGTCTGGAAATAAGGAAAGTTGAACATTCTGAGTCAAGGCAAATAAATGTTTGAATACATATATTTAGAACTTTATAAATAAAGTGCCCAACCATAGCTTAGAGTGTCACAGAAAATAAGACTTACTTACCCCAGGACACTCATCTACATGTTTGTAGAAAGCCAAACCAGTACTGAAACGAGAATCAGTAGAGGAAATGGTAAATATAAGAGTATATCGTCGATCTGAAAAGGGAGGTAAGAGATGAATCTCTACGACCGATAACAGAGAACCTTATGAAATAGACCCCGTAGAAGGAGATCACTGCATTCAATAGGCAATACTCTCTTCACATCCCTCTGACATTCACTGCACGCTGAGAGGAAAACCGGGCTCCAACTTGCTGCGGAGCGCATATCAACGTAGAATCTAGCACAAACTTACTTCACCACCTCCCTTGGAGGCAAAGTTTGTAAAACTGATTTGTGGGTGTGGTGAGGGGTGTATTTATAGGCATTTTAAGGTTTGGGAAACTTTGCCCCTCCTGGTAGGAATGTATATCCCATACGTCACTAGCTCATGGACTCTTGTTAATTACATGAAAGAAAGGAATGTTAAGCAGTTTAGACTTGGAAGTTACATCCGCTGACCAGGATTTAAGCCAGAGCGCTCTGCGCGCCTGTATGGCGAATCCAGAATTTTTAGCCGTAAGTTTGGTTAGATGTACTACGGCATCTGAAACAAACGCATTAGCTTGCTTAAGGGTTCTAACTTTGCTCAAGGCCTCATCCAACGGCTCTGTGCGAATCGCCTCTTCCAGAGACTCAAACCAGAATGCCGCTGTAGCCGTGACAGGCGCAATGCATGCAAGAGGCTGCAATATAAAACCCTGTTGAACAAACATTTTCTTAAGATAACCCTCTAATTTTTTATCCATTGGATCTGAGAAAGCACAGCTATCCTCCACCGGGATAGTGGTACGCTTGGCTAACGTAGAAACTGCTCCCTCCACCTTAGGGACCGTCTGCTATAAGTCTCGTGTGGTGGCGTCTATAGGGAACATTTTTCTAAATATCGGGGGAGGGGAAAAAGGCACACCGGGTCTATCCCACTCCTTACTGATAATTTCTGTAAGTCTTTTTGGTATAGGAAAAACGTCAGTACACACCGGTACCGCATAGTATCTATCCAACCTACACAATTTCTCTGGAATTGCCACCGTGTCGCAATCATTCAGAGCCGCTAATACCTCCCCTAGTAACACACGGAGGTTCTCAAGCTTAAATTTAAAATTTGAAATTTCTGAATCCGGTCTCCCCGAATCAGAACCGTCACCGACAGAATGAAGCTCACCGTCCTCATGTTCTGCAAGTTGTGACGCAGTATCAGACATGGCTCTCGTGTCATCAGCGCGCTCTGTCCTTAACCCAGAGCTATCGCGTTTGCCCCTTAATTCGGGCATATTATATAATACTTCTTTCATAACATTAGCCATATCATGTAAAGTGATTTGTAAGGGCCTAGATGTACTAGGTGTCTCAATCCTACGCATCTCCCGAGCGGGAGACGCAGGTACTGACACGTGAGGAGAGTTAGGCGGCATAACTTCCCCCTCGTTGTCTGGTGATAGCTTCTTTATCGGTACAGATTGACATTTATTGAAAGCAATATCAATACAATTGGTACACATCGTTCTATTGGGCTCCACACTGGCTTTTGAACATGATGAACAAACAGCTTCCTCTGAATCAGACATGTTTAAAACAGACTTAGCAATGAAACTAACAAGCTTGGAAATCACTTTCAATAAGTTTTACAAGCAATATAAAAAAACGCTGCAGCGCTTCAAAAATACAGATATAATTAAACAATTCTTAACAAGAAGTGTACTATTAGCAGAGGATTGCACCCATTAGCAAAAGGATGATTAACCCCTCGATACCCAAAACGGATAAAACAGATATCAATTAAGATTTAACGCTTTTAATCACAGTCAGCACACTGTCACAGATCTGCTGTGACTGATTACCTCCCTCACAAATGAAATTTGCAGACCCCTGAGCTCTCTAGAGACGTCCTGGATCAAGGAGGAAGAAGCAGAAAGACTGTGCAATAATTTTAACTGCGCAACAAGGCGCTAAAACAAGGGCCCTCCCACTCCAATCACAACAGTGGGAGCCCTGATATAACTGTTTCCATGTAGAAAAATATGTTAGCCATGTGGAAAAAAACATGCCCAAAGCGATTTATCACCAAAGTACCTCACAAAAAAACGAATAACATTCCAGTAAACGTTTTATTAAAAAACAAAATTTTTCAATGTCATGCAAAGCTATCACTAAGCCTGCTACCAGTTGCTACCACTGCAGAGAAGGCTTAGGTATTATTTCAGAGTTAACAGTATTTTCTCAGTCAAATTCTAGTCCCTAGAATATACATTTATCAGCCTGATACCAGTTGCTACTACTGCATTTAAGGCTGTACTTACATCATACGGTAACAGCAGTATTTTCTTAGTCAATTCCATTCCCAGAAAATAAAGTACTGCACATACCTCATTTGCGGAGGACCCCGCATGCTATTCCCAGTTTCTGAAGTTACCCCACTCCTCAGAATGTCGAGAACAGCCAGTGGATCTTAGTTACGCCTGCTAAGATCATAGATAAAAAACGCAGGCAGTTTCTTCTTCCAAATACTGCCTGAGATAGAAAAACAGCACACTCCGGTGCCATTTAAAATAACAAACCTTTGATTGAAGAATAGTTAAGTAAAAACTCCAGCTCCTTTTGCGACCTCCTTCTTTGTTGAGGGTTGCAAGAGAATGACTGGGTATGACATGTGAGGGGAGGAGCTATATAGCAGCTCTGCTTGGGTGATCCTCTTGCAACTTCCTGTTGGGAAGGAGAATATATCCCATAAGTAATGGATGACCCGTGCACTGAACACACTTAACAAGAGAAAGTTGCTTAAAATTGCATACTCTATCTGAATCATGATAGAAAAAAAAATTGGGTTTAGTGTCCCTTTAACGAAATGGGGTCCAGAATCGACTACTTAGAAGAAGGTCAAGACAACCTAAACAATTTAGTAAGCTCCAATATTCAACAACTATCAATTCAAGACTCAATGATGCAATCCCTACAAGAAAAGATAGAATACTTAGATAGCAGGGGGAGAAGAAATAACCTCAGAATCAGGGGTATTCCTGAAGAAATTACACAAGACCAACTCAAAATATACATAAAGGAACTCTTCCTCTCACTATCCTCATGCACACCGCCTATAAACAACAAAGACATTGAGAGAGCACACAGGGCGCTGCGGCCCCCACCCAAACCATCTGCACCTCCAAGAGACGTCATTTTGAGATTCTTGAAATACACAACTAAAGAAGAATTGTGGCAGGCTGTGAGGACAAGACAGTCTATCTCGTTCAGAGGTCATAACCTACAAATCTACCATGATCTCTGCCCACAAACTGTCCAAAGGCGAAAAAAAGTCAAATTCATCAATAAAACTCTGCAAGAAAATAGCTTTAGATACTGGTGGGGATTCCCTTTTAGCGTAATAGTTTCACACAACAGATCACAATTTACTTATTAAAGCTTTAACGACTTAGACAGTCTGGCAAAAATGATAAATCTCCCTCTTGTACCTCCCCCGGATAACATACTGGGCACAACATCTTCTCAACTTAACAGAGAACAGGACAACCCCAAAAAACAACGCCCACAATGGAGCAAAGCACAACCAAAAAGACGAAAAACTGGCCCATCACCTCCAACTGACACTTAAACATACGCATCAACAATAGCAGTTCATGACTGCCTGGACATTTCAAGGTCAAATCCATGGTCACTTGTGACAACCTCAGAACTCTCCCTTTCCCACCCTCAGAAACCAATACAGATTGAAGCTTATGGAAGGATAGTACATATCAATGTGTATTGGTACTTGGCCAAAATGCTATATGTAAATCCCCTATTGTAATTAACAACTTGCTTAATGTTCTATAGGTAGACTACCAAACATTGACCAAATTTTGGTTACTATTCCCATAGTATAATTTAAATAATTTCACAAATAAACCCAATCTTAGCCTACCATTTACTTGTATATTGGGTAGACTACTTGTCCTTTTCTATGGTATTTTCTCCATTTTAACTCCGTAACGTATTACCCAAATATTTGATTTCACCAGCACATGGGCATAGATGTCCTCAGTCTAACCCCTAACAGGACTCCGCTATCCCCATACACTGATGTCCTAACCCAATTCTTTACTCTTTCTCTCACAATGAGAGCAAAATACGACAACACTCCCACTCCCCAATATTGTGTATGATGAGAAACATACATTCATTGTTTAAGTTAATTTAAAAATGTACTGAGTTTGTTATTATTCTGTCAAGACTAATGTTTTTATTGTGTCTTGTTCGGTGTACGCAAAACTGTATATTATGTGTATATGCTACTTCTCCATCAATGACTACATATCTGAATATGCAACATCACTCACACAACACCATGCCTGTAGAACCTTCAGAAATTAAGATCCTCTCACACAATGTCAAGGGGTTTAATATACCAAAAAAGAGATCCATAGCTTTATGGGATTACAAAAGACTCAAATGCAACATAGTGATGCTACAGGAAACCCATTTCAAAAGGGGCCACGAACCCCATTCCTCCTTCAAAAAATTTGGTCCAGCATATTTTGCTTTAAACGTCACTAAAAACCTCCCCTTTAAGCTTACCTTGATCAACAAGGATAAAGAAGGGAGATACATTATTATCTCAGGTCTGTTATACAATAAGTTAATAACAATAGTGAATGTTTATGCTCCAAATACTGACTCATCCCAATTCTTCCAACACATGTGCAATAACATCTTAGAAACAACCAGAGGCAGTTTAATAGTTGGGAGAGACTTCAATGTAGCCCTATATCCCTATATTGATTGCTCATCAGGTCACTCTTCAGTTCTAAACAAGACACTAAAATCAATAAAAGCCAGTTTATCTAATTTAGCTGTACACAACGCTTGGCAACTAAATCACCCTTCCACAAAAGATTATACCTTTTTTTTCCCACCCACATCAGACATATACCAGAATAGATTACCTAATGATGGAGGTCAAAAGTCTAGCACTCATCCAACGCTCAAACATATCACCCCTCACATGGTCAGACCACTCAATGATTAGCTGCACCCTCAAATGGCCTTCTTCACAAATTAATGAGTGTGGAAACTAGACGAATCCCTATTAAAAGACCAAGATCGCTCCCTACTTGACAGTATAGAACATAAAAGACTACAATTAAACCAATATCTAGGTATTGAGGCGAAACACAAGGCACTCTTCTTACAAAAAACCTACTATGAGGGGGCTAACAAACAAGGGAAGACGCTAGCTAGACAGCTTAAGAAGAAAACAAACAAAAGCTAAATAAAGAATATAACAGATGAAACAGGAAAGTGATGGTTTTCCTACAAAGATATAGCTAATAAATGTAAAAATTACTACGAAAACCTTTACAACTTAAGAAACCACACCTACCCTAATGACACCGACATAAAGGGATACTTGTCCCAGTTACAACTACCCACACTAACCAAAGAACTAAGAAACAACTTAGAATTACCATTTACACCTGAGGAACTGCAAAACGTCATTACCTCACTACCGTCGGGAAAATCTCCTGGCCTAGACGGGATAGGAAATGTCTACTACTCCACATCTAAAGATCTCTTAATCCCACACCTATTGACTTACTTCCACAGCTTTGACAAGGACTGAACCTTTCCATATACCACACTCCAAGCTCACATAGTACTTATACCTAAGCCAAATAAACCAATTTCCCACCTAACAGACTATCGTCCGATTTCACTATTGAATTCGGACATGAAAATCTATGCAAAAATCATGGAAAATTAATAAATTTAATCCTACCATACCTCATACACCAAGACCAGGTGAGTTTCATACCCAACTGCGAGACGAAAAACAACACTGTGCGTAATTTCCAATTAATGTGGCATGCCAAGACGAGGGGTATCCCCTCAGTATGGCTCTCAACCAAAGCCGAAAAGGCATTCAATCGGGTTAGATGGCCTTTCCTGAGGGTCACCCTACAGACCTTTGGAGTAGGCAATAGAAGATTACATATAATCTCTGCATTATATTCCTCCCCCAGCGCCCAAATTTACCTTAATGGCACCCTCTCCCAACCATTCCAAATAACTAACGGAACCAGACAGGGATGTCCCCTGTCCCTGTTGCTCTTCACATGTCTAATAGAAACACTTGCAACTAAGATAAGAAATAATCCATAGATACTGGGCATATTAATTTAAGGATAAAAGTACAAGTTGTCCATGTATGCAGACAATATCCTTTTTATTCTAACCAACCCCCAAAACACTATCCCCCACTTGTTCAATGAACTAACAAATTTCCTGATTAATCGCACTAAATCAGAGATTATGGGAATAGCCCTCACTCCACAACTAGAGAGCCAAATCAAGAACGTTTGTTCGTTCAGATGGTGCAATGGATCTCTGAAATATTTGGGTATCATGTTAGCTGATAAACAAGACTCCATATACAAATTAAATTACATACCTATTAAAAATGCCTTAATACGAGATCTATCCTCTTGGAACAACAATAATCTCACTTGGTTAACCCGGATCAAAACAATCAAAATGAAGGCCTTTCCAAGGCTTCTATATATTCTACAAACGCTACCCATTACATTACAATCCAGATAAATCACGCAAACACAACAATTATTTAGCTCCTTCATATGGAAAAAGCAACCATCTAGAATTAATAAACATATTAGGGATGCAACGAAATTAAAATTATTGACTGAAACTGAAAAATTCAGGATGCCCGAAAATGAGATTTATTTATTTTTTTTAAAAATGGTTTTCAAATATTTTTTTGACTTTTTTTCTACAATTTTATTTATAATATTAGAGATTAATTAATTTAATTAATCTGAAATTAAAAACTACAAGCCAATAAATAAAGACATCTGTTTATTTTGTTTAATTATTTATTTAGTCCAACTGACATTTTACTTACAGACTTAGACATTTCTGGCATAACTATTGTTTTATTAAACTTTTTAATTGCAAAATGTAGAGCTGCACATTCTCCTTAGTTCTCTACAAGATACACAGGCATTTCTCAAAGCTGTCACTTGTGAGGTCTTCTGAAGGCAGCATTGTATCATTGAATCATTCTGGGTAAAATTAATAATTTTACCCAGAATGATCCAATGCTGCCTTCAGAAGACCTCACAAGTGACAGCTTTGAGAAATGCCTGTGTATCTTGTAGAGAACTAAGGAGAATGTGCAGCTGATCTCTACATTTTGCAATTAAAAAGATTAATAAATCAATATAGTTATGCCCAGAATGTCTGCAAGAGGTGCACCGGTCCTTCACAGTTCAGTCTATCAGTGCATGGATGACTGTAATGCACAGGAGAAAGCTCATTAATCATCATTAGTAACAGTAGTAGTCACCCCACATTTGATGAATTGTGATTTTGTGTGTCATAAAAGATCAAAGGACCCCCTCACAGTTCAATCTATCAGTGTGGATGTAATGCACAGGCCAGGGAATCAAAGCTCAGAAGTAACAGTAGCCCCATTTGTGTGTCATAATAAGACACAAACTGGACTACTGTTACTTCTGAGCTTTGATTCCCCTGTGCATTACATCCTTAGACTGAGCTGCGGTAAATAACACCATTTTAGTTCCTAACTTCCTAAGTTACCACTTCTACTACTTCTTACCAGTGCACGCACCCTCTGCTAATCGTGAGTGACACATACCAACATGTGACTATGCGCACGTAGAAGACGTTAGGCACACTGAGTGTTCCAGGATGCCGATGAACTTCCCGGTATGACAGACGTGCTGCGCCAAGGCTCCAGAGATGCTAAGGAGTATGGTTGCGAAAAAAGCCGCTACTGAGCAATAGTGAAAAACACACTTTATTCCAAAAAATAATTTTTTATTTTTTTGGAATAAAGTATGTTTTTCACTATTGCTCAGTAGCAGATTTTTGCCTATGGACAAGCGGTTTGTCCTCCGCTTTATTTAGCCTGTTCCACGCCACCTCTTTTTGTCTCAGACCTCCCTCCTCTCACACACGCCGGATCACAAGCGCGAGGGCTCCAGAGATGTTAATGGGTATGGCTCAGACCTCCCTCCTCTAACAAACACCAGGGCTCCAGAGATGTTAATGGGTATGGCTCAGACCTCCCTCCTCTCACACACGCCAGGGCTCCAGAGATGTTAATGGGTATGGCTCAGACCTCCCTCCTCTCACACACGCCGGATATCGCGGGGGCATTTACACCACGTCCACATATGATTTGTGCCGACTCTGCTGAGGCATGTTGAAGCTCATTCATTTTCAGCCGCTTTGCTCTCTTTCGGTCGAAATGGAATAGTGCCATTTTCGGCTGAAAAATTTGGTTGCCGAAATTTCGGTGCATCCCTAAAACATGTCATGTCACGTTCCACTACCCAGGCAGGGCTGGGGAGCCCAGATATAGAGTCTTACAACGCATCCTGGACTGGAAGATTCATAGTAAACATAAGCGTTAGATAAATTTGGAGGAAAACTTGAACTTAGAAATAAATCTAAAAAGCATTTGTTGGCACCCAAACCCGGCAAATGTGATCAGATCCATCACTAACCCCTTCACTAAAGAAACCCTACAAATATGGGAGACTGTAAATAGAAAAACCCTTACCTAACCTCTAGACCAGGCCCTTTAACTTCACTAAGCCACAATAATGAATTCTCCCTACAAAACTATGAGAAGACCCCAAACACAACCAATACAAAGACAGACATAGAAATCCACCAAGTAATGAACAATCAACTAATCCGCACACAAGAACATCTAACAGAAAAAGGTTTCACCTGGGTTTACAACTGTTTTACCTACAGGAGAATACACCACTATATAACCACACATAAACAAACACGTAACAGGACCCGCTCGCTAACTAACTTAGAGAAGCTATATGTATCCAACCTGCCTGTAAAACACATATTATCTTACATACACAAATTATATACTCATCCTCCACCCAGTGGCGTCACTAGGGGGTGCGGGCAGCACCAGGGTGACACCCTCCAGGGGGTGACACCACCAAAAAAAAAAAATACTTTTTTTTTTTTTCTTTTTTAATTTTATTGAAATTCAAAGAAATACAATGTAGAGTTAGTGGGACTGGGGAAGTTGTAGACACTTCATTTTTTTGCCCCTTGAGCCAGTGCTGCAATTTCCACAAATAGTTTTCCCGGTTGCTTTTGCTTGTTTGTACTTTGCTCCTCCTCTGCCCAATTTCACTATGAATGTTGTGGGCGTGCCGTGGGGCTTGTAAAAGTTGCGCTGCTAGCCTAAACCTGCCTGCCTATCTGTGCTCACTGCTCAGTGACGTGTTGAGCAGTGGAGTCACTCACTACTGTGCTGTCTCTCTAAACGGGAACTGAGAAATCATGAGGGGGATGCCTGGCACCTGACCGCATGATTGTCTAACACTGACTCTAAAGTGAAGGAGACACGTATGCCCACCAGACCGGTACGGTTACGGTACACAAAGTGCACACTGAAGAGGTAGGAGGGGAGGGCGGACGGGGGTCTGGGGGTGGGCAGAGAACAGAGGTGCTTGGCCATAAAAAGCGGTAGGCACGCGGCCTGGGGCTGTGCACTGACAGACTTGGAACAGAGTCAGAGAGCAGAATTTTCATAGTTTGCTCGCCTAAACCTTTTCTTTAGTGATTTATTTTCTCCAACATAGGTGTGTCCGGTCCACGGCGTCATCCTTACTTGTGGGATATTCTCCTCCCCAACAGGAAATGGCAAAGAGCCCAGCAAAGCTGGCCATATAGTCCCTCCCAGGCTCCGCCTACCCCAGTCATTCTCTTTGCCGTTGCACAGGCAACATCTCCACGGAGATGGCTAAGAGTTTTTTTGGCATTACCAGTTTGTGGCACTTCCATTCGGATTAGCCACTGCTCCAAGGATTTTCACAAAGGTACTAGGGTCCCTTCTAGCGGTGCTAAGACCAAGGGGCATTGCAGTAGTACCTTACTTGGACGACATCCTGATTCAAGTGTCGTCTCTGTCAAAAGCAAGGGCTCATACGGACATTGTCCTAGCCTTTCTCAGATCTCACAGGTGGAAAGTGATCATAGAAAAAAGTTCTCTGTCCCCGTCAACAAGAGTTCCCTTCTTGGGAACAATAATAGTTTCCTTAGAAATGAAGATTTTTCTGACAGAGGCCAGAAAATCAAACTTCTAAGCTCTTGTCAGGTACTTCATTCTGTTCTTCTTTCTTCCATAGCGCAGTGCATGGAAGTAATAGGTTTGATGGTTGCGGCAATGGACATAGTTCCTTTTGCACGAATTCATCTAAGACCATTACAACTGTGCATGCTCAGACAGTGGAATGGGGATTATACAGCCTTGTCTCCGACGATCCAAGTAGATCAAAGGATCAGAGATTCACTCCGTTGGTGGCTGACCCTGGACAACCTGTCACAGGGAATGAGCTTCCGCAGACCAGAGTGGGTCATTGTCACGACCGACGCCAGTCCGGTGGGCTGGGGCGCGGTCTGGGAACCCCTGAAAGCTCAGGGTCTATGGTCTCGGGAAGACTCTCTTCTCCCGATAAACATTCTGGAACTAAGAGCGATATTCAATGCTCTCAAGGCTTGGCCTCGACTAGCAAAGGCCAAATTCATAAGGTGTCAATCAGACAACATGACGACTGTTGCATATATCAACCATCAGGGGGGAATCAAGGAGTTCCCTGGTGATGGAGGAGCATCCGGAGAACTCCATCCGGAAATCTTTGCCCAAATAACTCAATTATGGGGCATTCCAGACATGGATCTGATGGCCTCTCGTCAGAACTTCAAGGTCCCTTGTTACGGGTCCAAATCCAGGGATCCCAAGGCGACTCTAGTGGATACAATAGTAGCACCTTGGATCTTCAACCTAGCTTATGTATTCCCACCGTTTCCTCTCATTCCCAGGCTGGTAGCCAGGATCAATCAGGAGAGGGCTTCGGTGATCTTAATAGTTCCTGCGTGGCCACGCAGGACTTGGTATGCAGACCTGGTGACTATGTCATCGGCTCCACCATGGAAGCTACCTTTGAGACAGGACCTTCTTGTTCAGGGTCCATTCGAACATCCGAATCTGGTTTCCCTCCAACTGACTGCTTGGAGATTGAACGCTTGATTCTATCAAAGCGTGGGTTTTCAGATTCTGTAATAGCTACTCTTATTCAGGCTAGAAAGCCTGTAACTAGAAAAATTTACCATAAAATATGGAAAAAATATCTCTGTTGGTGTGAATCTAAAGGATTCCCATGGAACAAGATAAAAATTCCTAAGATTCTTTCCTTTCTACAAGAAGGTTTGGAGAAAGGATTATCTGCAAGTTCTCTGAAGGGACAGATCTCTGCTTTATCTGTTTTACTTCACAAAAGGCTGGCAGCTGTGCCAGACGTTTAAGCGTTTGTTCAGGCTCTGGTTAGAATCAAGCCTGTTTACAGACCTTTGACTCCTCCCTGGAGTCTTAATCTAGTTCTTTCAGTTCTTCAAGGGGTTCCGTTTGAACCCTTACATTCAGTAGATATTAAGTTATTATCGTGGAAAGTTTTGTTTTTTGGTTGCAATTTCTTCTGCTAGAAGAGTTTCTGAGTTATCTGCTCTGCAGTGTTCTCCGCCCTATCTGGTCCATGCAGATAAGGTGGTTTTGCGTACTGAGCCTGGTTTTCTTCCGAAGGTTGTTTCCAACAAAAATATTAACCAGGAGATAGTTGTACCTTCTTTGTGTCCGAATCCAGTTTCAAAGAAGGAACGTTTGTTACACAATTTGGACGTAGTCCGTGCTCTAAAATTCTATTTAGAGGTTACTGAAGATTTCAGACAAACATCTTCTTCGTTTGTTGTTTATTCTGGTAAAAGGAGAGGTAAAAAAGCAACTTCTACCTCTCTTTCCTTTTGGCTTAAAAGCATTATCAGATTGGCTTTTGAGACTGCCGGACGGCAGCCTCCTGAAAGTATCACAGCTCACTCCACTAGGGCTGTGGCTTCCACATGGGCCTTCAAGAACGAGGCTCCTGTTGACCAGATATGTAAGGCAGCGACTTGGTCTTCACTGCACTCTTTTGCCAAATTTTACAAATTTTATACTTTTGCTTCTTCGGAGGCTATTTTTGGGAGAAAGGTTTTGCAAGCCGTGGTGCCTTCCGTTTAGGTGACCTGATTTGCTCCCTCCCTTCATCCGTGTCCTAAAGCTTTGGTATTGGTTCCCACAAGTAAGGATGACGCCGTGGACCGGACACACCTATGTTGGAGAAAACAGAATTTATGCTTACCTGATAAATTACTTTCTCCAACGGTGTGTCCGGTCCACGGCCCGCCCTGGTTTTTTAATCAGGTCTGATGAATTATTTTCTCTAACTACAGTCACCACGTTACCATATGGTTTCTCCTATATATATTTCCTCCTGTCCGTCGGTCGAATGACTGGGGTAGGCGGAGCCTGGGAGGGACTATATGGCCAGCTTTGCTGGGCTCTTTGCCATTTCCTGTTGGGGAGGAGAATATCCCACAAGTAGGATGACGCCGTGGACCGGACACACCGTTGGAGAAAGTAATTTATCAGGTAAGCATAAATTCTGTTTTTAGAGTGCTCTGTTTATCTTTCATTTGATGCTCTGCTGAGCCAGGGAGCAACTCTAGGGATGAGTTTTTTAATTAATGCAATGCAGATTACATATTTTGTATGTGTGTGTGTGTGTCTGAGTGTTTTTGTGTGTGTGTGTGTGTGTGTCTGAGTGCTTTTGTGTGTGTGTCTGAGTGTTTCTGTGTGTGTGCCTGAGGGTTTTTGTGTGTGTGTGTATGTCTGTCCAAGTGTTTTTGTGTGTGTGCCTGAGTGTTTTTGTGTGTGTGTGTGTGCCTGAGTGTTTTTGTGTGTGTGTGTGTGCCTGAGAGTTTTTGTGTGTGTGTGTGTGCCTGAGAGTTTTTGTGTGTGTGTATCTGAGTGCTTTTGTGTATGTGTCTGAGTGTTTGTGTGTGTGCCTGAGTGTGTTTGTGTGTTTGTCAGAGTGTTTTTGTGTGTGTCTGAGTGTGTTTCTAAGTGTATCTGAGTGTGTCGGCATGTTTGTATGTGTGTGTGCCTGTGTTATTGTGTTTGTGTGTGTCTGCTTTCTGGGGAGAGGGGGGGTGACACCATAAGTTGCCGCACCGGGTGACACCAACCCTAGTGACGCCACTGCCTCCACCTGGTAACCTACCACAGGCACGGGAGAGGGAACTGGGGACAGTGATAACCCCCCAAACAGCAGCAAATATATTTGTGAATACAAAATCAGCCTCACACTCCTTCTCAATACTAGAGATGAACTACATAACTGGTATCTAATCCCCAAGAGGCTTCACAGACTGTTCCCAAGAACTAGTAATGGGTGCTGGAGATGTGGGCACATAGGTAGCAGTATGGGTCATATGTGGTGGTGGTGCTCCCAGATCAACACATTTTGGAGGGACATAGTTAAAGAAATTGAAGATACTCTCCAGACAACCCTTCCCCTAGACCCCGTGACATGGCTACTCAACAAATCTATCAATCTCCCGCATTAAACACCATAAGCCTCATTAAAAATAATGATAAATAGTGCAAAAGCTGTTAATAGGGAACCCTTTATTGAACTGCAGATCACTTGGGAACAGCACTTAAAAGATCTCACTAACGACACTTCCCAAAATATTTAGAACATACTTCAATATGTGTATTTAAACCCACTAGATTCCCCTACACCAGAAAGAAACAACTAAAAGAAAGACAGTCAGGGAAGAGCATACCAGAAACACAAACCCCCCTCTATACAAAATAAAAATATTCACACTATCAAGGTATGGGAATTGTTATTCGTAATGTTCCACAGAAATAACCGACACAACTGTTAATGTTTATGTACAAAATGTAAAACTAAGAATTCTTGCCAAACAACGATAATTTTTGTTAACAATATTGCAACACTGTTCTGGTATAATGTAACATGACCCCCGCGCAGCTCAAGTGAGCTCCGTGCGGCTCTCAGCGCTGCTGATCTAAAGTTTAATAGAGTTTGAAAGTAAGATTATAAGACAAGGTAATTTTTTCAGAGGTTTTTTTCTGAAAAAAAATAGTCTTATAATCGAGCAAATACGGTACTACTCAAATATCTGCATAGTGGGTCACGTCCCAGGTTCTGTGCAGAGCATCAGTTCAGCCTATATCTCATCAACTTCTGGTCAATTCTTGGACTGACAGTCTATTTTAGTGGAAGAGTAACACTAAACTCTTCAAAGAGGGGTCACATGCACTCCCTCATTGCTAGTGGTGTGGGGGAAGGCTCTTACAGAGCCAGTATGTCAGCCCCTACACAAGCAATGAGGAAATGCCTGGGCAGAAGAACTGTACTGTAAAAAGTAAAAAAAATAGATCTTCAAAAGAAATATCTGAAAACTGACATTACCTCTTAAAACCCTTTGAGCCAGGACGTGGTGTAAATGCCCCCGCGATATCCACCCTTTGCTTTCAGTAATCAGAAGATGAATTAGTTCTTGCCATAATCTAAACAATAGCATAGTAAGTACCAGGATACGGTAACCTGAAACACACTTAAAGGCACATAAGACAGGAACAGCGTACTGTAAAATGTTCTCCAGTTTAATGTGTCTCCATTTATCCATTTTACCCTATGGAGTGTAAGAACCTATGTGGGAATGGGGGAGTGAGAAGATACTAAAATGTTAATTTTCAATTGTTCTCTCTGAGGGCACAATGTTGTAATCATTGTCACAATTCACTAGGTTATAAAGGTATCAACATTGTGGTTGAGATTGTAGGTGAAATGTTCCAAAGGGATGAAAGCACTGATAGAAGACAGTCTCACCAAGACTACACTATGGGAGGCGATGGTTCTCTGCCACTAGCGGAATGTTAAAAGCGATCTCACCATCTACAGTGAAGGTATAATGTAAACAATCTTTTTACAGGGTCTATATCACAAGTCTGAAATACACAAGACAGAATGCCACAATCCCAAAGTTCTAAACAACGAAACTTAAAAATGCAGACACAACATAATCCCGAATATTAAAATCCCGAAAAAATAAAATCCATAACTTGTAAAATACTGAAAACCAGAATCCTGAAACACTCCCGCATAAATATTATATATATATATATATATATATATATATATATATATATATACATACATATACACACACACATATACATATATATATATACACATATATATATATATATATATATATAAACACACATATACATACACACACAGTATCCCACATAAGTGAGTACACCCCTCGCATTTTTGTAAATATTTTATTATATCTTTTCATGTGACAACACTGAAGAAATGACACTTTGCTACAATGTAAAGTAGTGAGTTTACAGCCTGTATAACAGTGTAAATTTCCTGTCCCCTCAAAATAACTCAACACACAGCCATTAATGTCTAAACCGTTGGCAACAAAAGTGAGTACACCCCTAAGTGGAAATGTCCAAATTGGGCCCAATTAGCCATTTTCCCTCCCCGGTGTCATGTGACTCATTAGTGTTACAAGGTCTCAGGTGTGAATGGGGAGCAGGTGTATTAAATGTGGTGTTTTATCGCTCTCACACTCTCTCATACTGGTCACTGGAAGTTCAACATGGCACCTCATGTCAAAGAACTCTCTGAGGATCTGAAAAAAAGATTTGTTGCTCTACATAAAAATGGATATAAGAAGATTGCCAAGACCCCGAAACTGAACTGCAGCACGGTGGGCAAGACCATACAGCGGTTTCAAAAGGACAGGTTCCATTCAGAACAGGCCCAGCCATGGTCGACCAAAGTAGTTGAGTGCACATGTTCAGCGTCATATCCAGAGGTTGTCTTTGGGAAATAGACGTATGAGTGCTGCCAGCATCAAATTGGTCTGCATGGGTATCATCCCAGAAGGAAGCCTCTTCTAAAAGATGATGCACAGGAAAGTCCGCAAAGAGTCTGCTGAAGACAAGCAGACTAAGAACATGGATTACTCGAACCATGTCCTGTGGTCCGATGAGACCAAGATAAACTTATTTGGTTCAGATTGTGTCAAGCTTGTGTGGCGGCAACCAGGTGAGGAGTACAAAGACAAGTGTGTCTTGCCTACAGTCAAGCATGGTGGTGGGAGTGTCATGGTCTGCATGAGTGCTGCCAGCACTGGGGAGCTACAGTTCATTGAGGGAACCATGAATGCCAACATGTTCTGTGACATACTGAAGCAGAGCATGATCCACTCCCTTCGGAGACTGGGCACCAGGGCAGTATTCCAAAATGATAACAACTCCAAACAAACCTCCAAGACGACCACTGCCTTGCTAAAGAAGCTGGGGGTAAAGGTGATGGACTGGCCAAGTATGTATCTAGACCTCTCTGAGGATCTGAAAAAAAGAATTGTTGCTCTACATAAAGATGGCCTAGGTAAAGGTGATGAACTGGCCAAGTATGTATCTAGACCTAAACCCTATTGAGCATCTGTGGGGCATCCTCAAACGAAAGATGGGGGAGCGCAAGGTCTCTAACATCCACCAGCTCCGTGATGTCATCATGGAGGAGTGGAAGAGGACTCCAGTGGCAACCTGTGAAGCTCTGGTGAACTCCATGCCCAAGAGGGTTAAAAGGGACAGTCTACACCAGAATATTTATCGTTTTAAAAGATAGATAATCCCTTTATTACCATTCCCTAGTTTTGCATAACCAATACATTTATAATAATATATGTTTTACCTCTGTGCTTACCTTGTATCTAAACCTCTGCAAACTGCCCCTTATTTTAGTTCTTTTGACAGACTTGCATTTTAGCCAATCAGTGCGGGCTCCTAGGTAACTCCATGTGCATGAGCACAGTGTTATCTATATGAAACACATGGACTAACACCCTCTAGTGGTCAAAAACTGTCAAAATGCCCTGAGCTAAGAGGCAGCCTTCAAGGGTTTAGAAATTAGCATATGAAACTCCTAGATTTAGCTTTCAACTAAGAATACCAAGAGAACAAAGCAAAATTGGTGAAAGAAGTATATTGGAAAAATGTTTAAAATTGCATTCTCTATCTGAATAATGAAAGTTTATTTTGGACTAGACTGTCCCTTTAAGGCAGTGCTGGAAAATAATAGTGACCATACAAAATATTGACACTTTGGGCCCAACTTGGACATTTTCACTTAGGGGTGTACTCACATTTGTTGCCAACGGTTTATACATTAATGGCTGTGTGTTGAGTTATTTTGAGGGGACAGCAAATTTACACTGTTATACAGGCTGTACACTCACTACTTTACATTGTAGCAAAGTGTAATTTCTTCAGTGTTGTCACATGAAAGCATATAATAAAATATTTACAAAAATGGGGGCTTCACTGCAGGAGCTCCCGGCTTCAATATTGATTATTGGGGTTTTCTGGTTCAAATTTTTCGCTTTTTATTTATCTATCATCCAGATCCCTAACTGAGGACACATATTTCAGTCTTGGAAGAACCAAGAGTATACTTTACATCTCTTATCCGGGCAGCTGTTTGAATTAATCAAGAGGCAGCAGTAGCCGACATAGAGGACGCTAACCTCATTGAAGGGACCTTTCTATGACACCCTCTCCTAACGACAATGATGGTGGGAGCACTCAAAGGCAGACTGCGGGAATTGGTGAGAGATCACTTGTTTGGTCTGCGCACATTACTCCCACAGTGGTCCGTGAAGCTGAATATGCGAGTTACATCCCAAGATGGCCCCGGGCCATGGCTGAATACTATTACCCCAATGGAGACATGCAATGTGAGCACTGACAATCGAGTCTTGAGGGAATACAACGAGGTTACAAACATCGCTGTCACATCGGAAGGAGATATTGGGACTGCTACTAGGGGAATAATTGCCCCCATATACCCACCCATTACAACCGAAGTGAGTGAGAGGGGAAGTCCTGACTCTGTGATGGTGGTGATGGGGAACATGTACATGGCAACGGACTGGAGGGATCATTTCTGAGTTACTAGGCGGCTTTACCTCCAGCATGTGAACCCATTCCATCTCAGTATTTCTTTAACACCTACCACTAGAGCGAAGGATTCCTACAATCTCTTTCTCCCTCAATACTCTTGTGGACTAGCTTCACAGTCAGCTGCTATTCAGCTTCATCACACCATTACCCTACCTGGAGAGATGTTTTGCCGTACTGTGGGACCTTGGAGTCTTTTACCTCAGCTGCCGGATAGCTCCTTTGGTAGAACAGGAGTGGGCAAAAAAGGCCCAATAAATGCCATTCTTGAGATCTAGTATATTAATGAAAGCATTAGACTTTATGAAGGACATAAAACCTGAGTTTCTTGTTTAATATATACTTACATGCTCAATCTATATGTACTGGTGAGGCTTACCAGCCTATACCTTATTTATAGTGCAACCTCTCTGCTAACTCTGCAAATTTTTGCAGGTCTTATAGTCCAGCTCTACATTACTTGCAACTTAAGATCTGGTTTGTGTAGCTTGTTTAAAGTTTAGGGGTCTTACATTGATTATACTATTTTTGCATGCCCTACAACACTAGCTTATATAAGTTTTCTGGAGTACCATAGCTCCTTATTATAATAGTACCAAAGCTGGGTGTGGGCTAATGTTTGAATCTTTCACGAGGATGACGTACTTAATGTAGCGGTATGCTATATATGATAGTTTGCCTCCACATTGTTCCTGGATTTCTGGTATCAAATTAACATGATTTTTTTTACCCTGATTAGCTATTACTTTAGCTGCGATTAATATGTGTATTTTGAATTGTATGCAGGTTTAAATGACTGTCTTCTTACATAATGTTGAGAGGGGTTTCTCTGAAAACGCTATAATATTTTATACTGGTTTACCAATCAGTTACCCCTAATTTATTTCTATACATTAGACCTCATTATTTATATAGTAGTTAGCTTAATTATAAGTTTGATTTCTATGTATTTCACTATCCTTTTTTTCCATAAGTGGAATTCTTATACAGAGATTCTCACCCCAATTTTAGTTACATTTACTCAATTACAATTACTTGGTAGTAGATATTAGCGAAGGTGTTCCATTTATGCGCTTTGTAACCATTTGCACACTCTCTATAGACTAACGCAGTCTCAGCACTAGCTGCATCTCATTTGCAGCCGAGGCAGTGGGGCAAGATACATTTGGGTGTTGCTCAAGATTAGGCAATATACACAATAACAATAGATTAATCATAAACAAGGTGTAAGTGGTTCCCCAGACTTAAATATATAACATAATTTATGTAAGAACTTACCTGATAAATTCATTTCTTTCATATTAGCAAGAGTCCATGAGCTAGTGACGTATGGGATATACATTCCTACCAGGAGGGGCAAAGTTTCCCAAACCTCAAAATGCCTATAAATACACCCCTCACCACACCCACAAATCAGTTTAACGCATAGCCAAGAAGTGGGGTGATAAGACAAAAAGTGCGAAAGCATAAAAAATAAGGAATTGGAATAATTGTGCTTTATACAAAAAAATTATAACCACCACAAAAAGGGTGGGCCTCATGGACTCTTGCTAATATGAAAGAAATTAATTTATCAGGTAAGTTCTTACATAAATTATGTTTTCTTTCATGTAATTAGCAAGAGTCCATGAGCTAGTGACGTATGGGATAATGAATACCCAAGATGTGGATCTTTCCACGCAAGAGTCACTAGAGAGGGAGGGATAAAATAAAGACAGCCAATTCCTGCTGAAAATAATCCACACCCAAAATAAAGTTTAAATCTTATAATGAAAAAAACTGAAATTATAAGCAGAAGAATCAAACTGAAACAGCTGCCTGAAGAACTTTTCTACCAAAAACTGCTTCAGAAGAAGAAAAACATCAAAATGGAAGCATTTTGTAAAAGTATGCAAAGAAGACCAAGTTGCTGCTTTGCAAATCTGATCAACTGAAGCTTCATTCCTAAACGCCCAGGAAGTAGAAACTGACCTAGTAGAATGAGCTGTAAACATTTGAGGCGGAGTTTTACCCGACTCGACATAAGCATGATGAATTAAAGATTTCAACCAAGACGCCAAGGAAATGGCAGAGGCCTTCTGACCTTTCCTAAAACCGGAAAAGATAACAAAAAGACTAGAAGTCTTTCGGAAATTCTTAGTAGCTTCAACATAATATTTCAAAGCTCTAACTACATCCAAAGAATGCAATGATCTCTCCTTAGAATTCTTAGGATTAGGACATAATGAAGGAACCACAATTTCTCTACTAATGTTGTTAGAATTCACAACCTTAGGTAAAAATTTAAAAGAAGTTCGCAACACCACCTTATCCTGATGAAAAATCAGAAAAGGAGACTCACAAGAAAGAGCAGATAATTCAGAAACTCTTGTAGCAGAAGAGATGGCCAAAAGAAACAAAACTTTCCAAGAAAGTAATTTAATGTCCAGTGAATGCATAGGTTCAAATGGAGGAGCTTGAAGAGCCCTCAGAACCAAATTCAAACTCCAAGGAGGAGAAATTGACTTAATAACAGGTTTTATACGAACCAAAGCTTGTACAAAACAATGAATATCAGGAATATTAGCAATCTTTCTGTGAAAAAGAACAGAAAGAGCAGAGATTTGTCCTTTCAAGGAACTTGCAGACAAACCTTTATCCAAACCATCCTGAAGAAACTGTAAAATTCTCGGAATTCTAAAAGAATGCCAGGAAAAATGATGAGAAAGACACCAAGAAATGTAAATCTTCCAGACTCGATAATATATATTCCTAGATACAGATTTACGAGCCTGTAACATAGTATTAATCACAGAGTCAGAGAAACCTCTTTGACTGAGAATCAAGCGTTCAATCTCCATACCTTCAAAATTAAGGATTTGAGATCCTGATGGAAAAAAGCACCTTGTGACAGAAGGTCTGGTCTTAATGGAAGAGTCCACGGTTGGCAAGTGGCCATCCGGACAAGATCTGCATACCAAAACCTGTGAGGCCATGCTGGAGCCACCAGCAGAACAAACGAGCATTCCTTCAGAATCTTGGAAATTACTCTTGGAAGAAGAACTAGAGGCGGAAAGATATAGGCAGGATGATACTTCCAAGGAAGTGACAATGCATCCACTGCTTCCGCCTGAGGATCCCTGGATCTGGACAGATACCTGGGAAGCTTCTTGTTTAGATGAGAAGCCACCAAATCTATTTCTGGAACTCCCCACATTTGAACAATCTGAAGAAATATCTCTGGGTGAAGAGACCATTCGCCCGGATGTAACGTTTGGCGACTGAGATAATCCGCTTCCCAATTGTCTATACCTGGGATATGAACCAAAGAAATTAGACAGGAGCTGGATTCCGCCCATACAAGTATTCAAGATACTTCTTTCATAGCCAGAGGACTGTGAGTCCCTCATTGATGATTGATATATGCCACAGTTGTGACATTGTCCGTCTGAAAACAAATGAACGACTCTCTCTTTAGACGAGGCCATGACTGAAGAGCTCTGAAAATTGCACGGAGTTCCAAAATATTGATTGGTAATCTCACCTCCTGAGATTCCCAAACCCCTTGTGCTGTCAGAGACCCCCAAACAGCTCCCCAACCTGTCAGACTTGCATCTGTTGAAATCACAGTCCAGGTTGGAAGAACAAAAGAAGCCCCCTGAACTAAACGATGGTGATCTGTCCACCACGTCAGAGTGTCGTACAATCGGTTTTAAAGATATCAATTGAGATATCTTTGTATAATCCCTGCACCACTGGTTCAGCATACAAAGCTGAAGAGGTCGCATGTGAAAACGAGCAAAGGGGATCGCGTCCAATGCAGCAGACATAAGACCTAGAATTTCCATGCATAAGGCTACCGAAGGGAATGATTGAGACTGAAGGTTTCGACAAGCTGAAACCAATTTTAGACGTCTCTTGTCTGTCAGAGACAGAGTCATGGACACTGAATCTATCTGGAAACCTAAAAAGGTTACCCTTGTCTGAGGAATCAATGAACTTTTCGGTAAATTGATCCTCCAACCATGATCTCGAAGAAACAATACAAGTCGATTCGTATGAGATTCTGCTAAATGTGAAGACTGAGCAAGTACCAAGATATCGTCCAAATAAGGAAAAACCACAATACCCTGTTCTCTGATTACAGACAGAAGGGCACCGATAACCTTTGTAAAAATTCTTGGAGCTGTTGCTAGGCCAAACGGCAGAGCCACAAACTGGTAATGCTTGTTTAGGAAAGAGAATCTCAGAAACTGATAGTGATCTGGATGAATCGGAATATGCAGATATGCATCCTGTAAATCTATTGTGGACATATAATGCCCTTGCTGAACAAAAGGCAGAATAGTCCTTATAGTTACCATTTTGAATGTTGGTATCCTTACATAATGATTCAAAAATTTTAAATCCAGAACTGGTCTGAAGGAATTCTCCTTCTTTGGTACAATGAAGAGATTTGAGTAAAACCCCAGCCCCTGTTCCAGAACTGGAACTGGCATATTTACTCCAGCCAACTCTAGATCTGAAACACATTTCAGAAATACTTGAGCCTTCGCTGGATTTACTGGGACACGGGAAAGAAAAAATCTTCTTGCAGGAGGCCTCATCTTGAAGCCTATTCTGTACCCTTCTGAAACAATGTTCTGAATCCAAAGATTGTGAATTGAATTGATCCAAATTTCTTTGAAAAAACGTAATCTGCCCCCTACCAGCTGGGCTGGAATGAGGGCCGCACCTTCATGTGGACTTGGGAGCTGGCTATGGCTTTCTAAAAGGCTTGGATTTATTCCAGACTGGAGATGGTTTCCAAACTGATACCGCTCCTGTAGGGGAAGGATCAGGCTTTTGTTCCTTATTGTGACGAAAGGAACGAAAACGATTATTAGACCTAAATTTACCTTTAGATTTTTTTTTTTCCCTCCAGTAACAGTTGAAATAATAGAATCCAACTGTGAACCAAATAATTTATTACCCTGGAAAGAAAGGGAAAGTAAAGTTGACTTAGAAGACATATCAGCATTCCAAGTTTTAAGCCATAAAGCTCTTCTAGCTAAAATAGCTAGAGACATATACCTGACATCAACCCTAATGATATCAAAGATGGCATCACAAATAAAATTATTAGCATGTTGAAGAAGATTAACAATGCTATGAGAATTATGATCTGTTACTTGTTGCGCTAAAGCTTCTAACCAAAAAGTTGAAGCTGCAGCAACATCCGCTAAAGATATAGCAGGTCTAAGAAGATTACCTGAACATAAGTAAGCTTTTCTTAGAAAGGATTCAATTTTCCTATCTAAAGGATCCTTAAAGGAAGTACTATCTGCCGTAGGAATAGTAGTACGCTTAGCAAGAGTAGAGATAGCCCCATCAACCTTAGGGATTTTGTCCCAAAACTCTAATCTGTCAGATAGCACAGGAAATAATTGCTTAAAACGTTTAGAAGGAGTAAATGAATTACCCAAATTATTCCATTCCCTGGAGATTACTTCAGAAATAGCATCAGGGACAGGAAAAACTTCTGGAATAACTACAGGAGATTTAAAAACCTTAGTTAAACGTTTAGATTTAGTATCAAGAGGACCAGAATCCTCTATTTCTAAAGCAATTAAGACTTCTTTAAGCAAAGAACGAATAAATTCCATTTTGAACAAATATGAAGATTTATCAGCATCAACCTCTGAAACAGAATCCTCTGAACCAGAGGAATCATTATCAGAATCAGAATGATAATGTTCATTTAAAAATTCATCTGAAAAATGAGAAGTTTTAAAAGACCTTTTAAGTTTACTAGAAGGAGGGATAACAGACATAGCCTTCTTAATGGATTTAGAAACAAAATCTCTTATGTTAACAGGAACACTCTGAGTATTAGATGTTAATGGAACAACAACAGGTAATGTAACATTACTAAAGGAAATATTATCTGCATTAACAAGTTTGTCATGACATTCATTACAAACAACAGCTGGAGGAACAGATACCATAAGTTTACAGCAAATACACTTAACTTTGGTAGATCCAGCATCAGGCAGCGATTTTCCAGAAGTATCTTCTGACTCAGGGTCAATCTGGGATATCTTGCAATATGTAATAGAAAAAACAACATATAAAGCAAAATTGGTCAAATTCCTTAAATGACTGTTTCAGGAATGGGAAAAAATGCCAGTGAACAAGCTTCTAGCAACCAGAAGCAATAAACAATGAGACTTAAAATAATGTGGAGACAATAATGACGCCCATATTTTTTAGCGCCAAAAAAGAAGCCCACATTATTTGGCGCCTAAATGCTTTTGGCGCCAAAAATGACGCCACATCCGGTAACGCCGACACTTTTGGCGCAAAAAACGTCAAAAATGACGCAACTTCCGGTGACAAGTATGACGCCGGAAATAACAAAGAAAATTTTTTGCGCCAAAAAAGTCAGCACCAAGAATGACGCAATAAAATGAAGCATTTTCAGCCCCCGCGGAAAAAAGTCAAATTTTAAGGTAAGAAAAAAATTGATTATTCAAATGCATTATCCCAAATAATGAAACTGACTGTCTGAAATAAGGAATATTGAACATCCTGAATCAAGGCAAATAAATGTTTAAATACAAATATTTAGAACTTTATATAAAAGTGCCTAACCATAGCTTAGAGTGTCACAAAAATAAGACTTACTTACCCCAGGACACTCATCTACATGTAGTAGAAAGCCAAACCAGTACTGAAACGAGAATCAGTAGAGGTAATGGTATATATAAGAGTATATCGTCGATCTGAAAAGGGAGGTAAGAGATGAATCTCTACGACCGATAACAGAGAACCTATGAAATATACCCCGTAGAAGGAGATCATTGAATTCAAATAGGCAATACTCTCTTCACATCCCTCTGACATTCACTGCACGCTGAGAGGAAAACCGGGCTCCAACCTGCTGCGGAGCTCATATCAACGTAGAATCTAGCACAAACTTACTTCACCACCTCCACGGGAGGCAAAGTTTGTAAAACTGATTTGTGGGTGTGGTGAAGGGTGTATTTATAGGCATTTTGAGGTTTGGGAAACTTTGCACCTCCTGGTAGGAATGTATATCCCATATGTCACTAGCTCATGGACTCTTGCTAATTACATGAAAGAAATATTAGCCGACTTCTAGCAAGCTGATAAATTGGAGATTTGTTATAAGTCTATCCAAGGTCATTTTTACCGGATCATAGTCCTTTGAACATGCCTAACATGAGAGAATTCCTCCACAATGTCCACTTATCGCATAGCAATGTAGATTCGCTGAAGGTACTTTAAGCAGTATCTTAAAATGCTCCTTTTTGGGGGCGGAGACAACAGCCTAGGTGATCGGACGTGTATACCCTGAGCTCCTAGGCCATGCCTAATTAAAGTTGCTATTTGAAGACCCAAAATGAGCTGAATTCCTATGTGGATATCTGTCAGCCGATTTATAAAAGAAAGACACTTTGCTTGAGCCAACTTAGGGTCCTAGCTCCGTATTTGATGCCTCTGTTATGGTGAGAGCTGACACATTGTGAGTGGCGGGATACTTGGGCCTACCTCCGCTGTTGCTTATCTACAGTTCTAAGCTTGAAACTACTCTCAAAATGGAGGAGTCTATGGAGCTACTTGTTGCCTTATTACAAGGCTTGGATCAGCAAATTACAACCTGCTTTACAGATCTAGCAGACACGCTAAATTCCGCAATGCGAGGAGAGGCCAGCAGTGTGCAGGGGGACACATGGAAAGATCTCGCACCGGCAGACTCCCTGAAAATACGCTGTCAATTGTCATTAAGTAGTGTCGATAATAAAGATCAAGCCTACCCTTCACGAGACCAATATTACATGCTGCCAGCTGATTACATTACGCTCACCGTGAGTACTGCAGAAACTCTGAACCGGCTATCTCAGAAGGAAGTGCTGTCGCGGCCATTAGTATCCATGCCGTATTGTATGTGTACAGAGCTGGGACCTGCTGCTGCAATTGCACAGAGAAAGCTGCTGGGTAAGGTTTGTTTCCCGAGGGGGCCACTTGCAAGCATAGATCCGATGTCGGTGACACCACATAGACAGGGAATTGGCTAAATGAGCTAGAATAACTATAACCTTTAATTTGCATTATTATCTGCAAGGCACTGTAAACTGTAAATATCGTTATGGATGTCACTAAGGTGGCGAACTTTTTGTGACTAATTCCCTTTGGCAATATAGCTACTACGATACTCTCACTAACAGGACTTGAATGCCAAAAGAGGAATCGGGTAATTACAGGCTGTCTACACCTAGACTCAGAGACAATCTATTTTTGCTATTGGCATGTTTATCATAACTCCGGACATTGTTTATGCCTAAAAGTGTTTTAGATATAGTTATGGCACTAAAATGTCTACATTTTTGTTGTAGGATAGATGGGATTATTACTTGAGTGTTTTAGTTTTACAGTATGCTAATTAGTCTGCTTATATAACATTGAAATTTAGTATAAATGTGGAGCCATTAGCTCTATTATTATTGCTGTACCCCTGTATCTTGGTACCTCTGTTCCAGTATTGTTTCACAACAAGGAGGCACTTATTTGTATACTAGTTTATTTCCTTTTAACTGTGTATATCTACCAGTGTTGGACTCCCTAGAGCCAGGGCTGTTTATAGTCTGTAACTATACATACAACCTTATAAATCAGTGTATACATAGAGACACTAGCACTTGAGGTATCCTTATATATTGCTATCCTGGCTCTTTTGATCTTGCACAATGAGGAAGCAGTTACTAACGTTAAATTTATCACTAGGGATTGCCTTTCTATTAACACAGCACGCCCACCCTTGGGTATTGGGCCCATACCTAAAGGGTAACATAAATTTTTGTAAATATCCCATGATATTGGCGTGCCTATGCTATACTATTGGGTATCTGTATAATACAGATCTGACTGTTGTGATACTTTTTCCCTTCCTGTATTATACCCTGTTTCCCGTTTCAAGCTAATAAGCTTTGTTTAAGAAGTCTTCAGAAATAGTAATTGAGCCGCTCTCTCTCGAGATAAAATATCCACTTTGGCTCATTCTGATGTAGAACAACCTTCATTGGATTCACTGTACCTAAGGTTATGGTAATTGCATATATTTAATTTTACTCGTTACTACTGAGCACTGTATTATATTTACTTGTCTTGCATGGTTGTTTGGTAAAAGGATATCTTTCATTTATTTGTTGCTCAACTGATGTAATGGAATCATAGGTTTGTCATATTATATGTATGGTGTAATATTACGCTCTGCAAACGTTAGGTGTCACATTTAATATAAGTACCCCTATTAAGCCTCTATATGTCCTCCCCTTTCTATCTTAAAACACTAAGGGGTTATACAGTTAAACATTAATGGATTTTGCAGGTATGTTGTAAATCTTGTAACAACGCATATTTAAGCATTTAGTATAAAAGGGTCCTGCTAGTATTTAGGTTAGACATTTATGTGGCGCCATGATGTTGATAAGTGTATATAGATGGCTGTTTCGTATCGACTGTTTATCTAACTCACCTTCTCCGCTCCGCCCCCCCACGGCTTAATGTAAATCCCCGGGGGGTAATATTATCTTAGACATTCACCCAACCCGGTGAATTTTTTCCGCGGTATTAACCCGCCACCTTCTACCTATTTAGGCTTATAAATCATGCCCATGAGGGGCTATATATCACTAACTTTCTACCTATATAGGTCTATAAATCATGCCCATGAAGGGCTATATATCATTAATTACATTTTGCACAAAATAAATAAAATTATAAGGTATCAATGTAAATCTTGTAATGTATATATCCAAGGTATGCTAGTAATACAGTAGGATATACCTGTTCTCAATGTGTTTATTATGATTTACTTCTGTTATCAACCGTGTCCATCCTGTAATAACTTGTTTTTTTTTTGTTTATATGTGGCTTTTGTAATGCTACTTACCTTAATAAAAATCTTTGATTTAAAAAAAAAATGCTCCTTTTCTCTACAGAGAACTCTACCAGCTCTAGAAGCTTATTCATATACTCCTATGCTACCTAGTAGCTTTATTGGCTTAAAGGGACAGTCTAGGCCAAAAAAAACTTTCATGATTCAGATAGAGCATGTAATTTTAAACAATTTTCCAATTTACTTTTATCACCAATTTTGCTTTGTTCTCTTGGTATTCTTAGTTGAAAGCTTAACCTAGGAGGTTCATATGCTAATTTCTTAGACCTTGAAGGCCACCTCTTTTCAGAATGCATTTTAACAGTTTTTCACCACTAGAGGGTGTTAGTTCATGTATTTCATATAGATAACACTGTGCTCGTGAAGTTATCTGGGAGCAAGCACTGATTGGCTAAACTGCAAGTCTGTCAAAAGAACTGAAATAAAGGGGCAGTTTGCAGAGGCTTAGATACAAGATAATCACAGAGGTTAAAAGTGTATTAATATAACTGGTGTTGGCTATGCAAAACTGGGGAATGGGTAATAAAGGGATTATCTATCTTTTAAAACAATAAAAATTCTGGTGTAGACTGTCCCTTTAAGAATTTCATGTTTGAGGTGTGGACTAGCTCGCTGCCCTATACCAAAATACCAAGAAACTTGCCCATAATATAAATATGTTGTTGGTTGTTCCTTTTACTCTAATGTAAGCACAGTTCATCTTTCACGACTGGAAACTACCGCTACTTGGCTAGTGGGATCTCCGCTAACTTATTTATCCAAACATCTCCGCACCCGCCCCCCTTACTCCATAGTCCTTACATTGTAAGCATAGCAAAATGTATCCTATCAAAAACAGAATTTATGTTTACCTGATAAATTACTTTCTCCAACGGTGTGTCCGGTCCACGGCGTCATCCTTACTTGTGGGATATTCTCTTCCCCAACAGGAAATGGCAAAGAGCCCAGCAAAGCTGGTCACATGATCCCTCCTAGGCTCCGCCTTCCCCAGTCATTCGACCGACGTAAAGGAGGAATATTTGCATAGGAGAAATCATATGATACCGTGGTGACTGTAGTTAAAGAAAATAAATTATTAGACCCGATTAAAAAACCAGGGCGGGCCGTGGACCGGACACACCGTTGGAGAAAGTAATTTATCAGGTAAACATAAATTCTGTTTTCTCCAACATAGGTGTGTCCGGTCCACGGCGTCATCCTTACTTGTGGGAACCAATACCAAAGCTTTAGGACACGGATGATGGGAGGGAGCAAATCAGGTCACCTAGATGGAAGGCACCACGGCTTGCAAAACCTTTCTCCCAAAAATAGCCTCAGAAGAAGCAAAAGTATCAAATTTGTAAAATTTAGTAAAAGTGTGCAGTGAAGACCAAGTCGCTGCCTTACATATCTGATCAACAGAAGCCTCGTTCTTGAAGGCCCATGTGGAAGCCACGGCCCTAGTGGAATGAGCTGTGATTCTTTCAGGAGGCTGCCGTCCGGCAGTCTCATAAGCCAATCTGATGATGCTTTTAAGCCAAAAAGAGAGAGAGGTAGAAGTTGCTTTTTGACCTCTCCTTTTACCAGAATAAACAACAAACAAGGAAGATGTTTGTCTGAAATCCTTTGTAGCATCTAAATAGAATTTTAGAGCACGAACTACATCCAAATTGTGCAACAAACGTTCCTTCTTTGAAACTGGATTCGGACACAAAGAAGGCACGACTATCTCCTGGTTAATGTTTTTGTTAGAAACAACTTTCGGAAGAAAACCAGGTTTAGTACGCAAAACCACCTTATCTGCATGGAACACCAGATAAGGAGGAGAACACTGCAGAGCAGATAACTCTGAAACTCTTCTAGCAGAAGAAATTGCAACCAAAAACAAAACTTTCCAAGATAATAACTTAATATCTACGGAATGTAAGGGTTCAAACGGAACCCCCTGAAGAACTGAAAGAACTAAATTGAGACTCCAAGGAGGAGTCAAAGGTTTGTAAACAGGCTTGATTCTAACCAGAGCCTGAACAAAAGCTTGAACATCTGGCACAGCCGCCAGCTTTTTGTGAAGTAAAACAGATAAAGCAGAAATCTGTCCCTTCAAAGAACTTGCAGATAATCCTTTCTCCAAACCTTCTTGAAGAAAGGATAGAATCTTAGGAATTTTTATCTTGTTCCATGGGGATCCTTTAGATTCACACCAACAGATATATTTTTTCCATATTTTATGGTAGATTTTTCTAGTTACAGGCTTTCTGGCCTGAACAAGAGTATCAATGACAGAATCTGAGAACCCTCGCTTTGATAAAATCAAGCGTTCAATCTCCAAGCAGTCAGTTGGAGTGAGGCCAGATTCGGATGTTCGAACGGACCTTGAACAAGAAGGTCCTGTCTCAAAGGTAGCTTCCATGGTGGAGCCGATGACATATTCACCAGGTCTGCATACCAAGTCCTGCGTGGCCACGCAGGAGCTATCAAGATCACCGATGCCCTCTCCTGATTGATCCTGGCTACCAGCCTGGGGATGAGAGGAAACGGTGGGAATACATAAGCTAGGTTGAAGGTCCAAGGTGCTACTAGTGCATCTACTAGAGTCGCCTTGGGATCCCTGGATCTGGACCCGTAGCAAGGAACCTTGAAGTTCTGACGAGAGGCCATCAGATCCATGTCTGGAATGCCCCACAATTGAGTAATTTGGGCAAAGATTTCCGGATGGAGTTCCCACTCCCCCGGATGAAATGTCTGACGACTCAGAAAATCCGCTTCCCAATTTTCCACTCCTGGGATGTGGATTGCAGACAAGTGGCAGGAGTGAGTCTCCGCCCATTGAATGATTTTGGTCACTTCTTCCATCGCCAGGGAACTCCTTGTTCCCCCCTGATGGTTGATATACGCAACAGTCGTCATGTTGTCTGATTGAAACCGTATGAATTTGGCCTTTGCTAGCTGAGGCCAAGCCTTGAGAGCATTGAATATCGCTCTCAGTTCCAAAATATTTATCGGGAGAAGAGATTCTTCCCGAGACCAAAGACCCTGAGCTTTCAGGAGTTCCCAGACGGCGCCCCAGCCCACCAGACTGGCGTCGGTCGTGACAATGACCCACTCTGGTCTGCGGAAGCTCATCCCCTGTGACAGGTTGTCCAGGGTCAGCCACCAACGGAGTGAATCTCTGGTCCTCTGATCCACTTGTATCGTCGGAGACAAGTCTGTATAATCCCCATTCCACTGACTGAGCATGCACAGTTGTAATGGTCTCAGATGAATTCGCGCAAAAGGAACTATGTCCATTGCCGCGACCATCAAACCTATTACTTCCATGCACTGCGCTATGGAAGGAAGAGGAACAGAATGAAGTACTTGACAAGAGCTTAGAAGTTTTGATTTTCTGGCCTCTGTCAGAAAAATCCTCATTTCTAAGGAGTCTATTATTGTTTCCAAGAAGGGAACTCTTGTTGACGGAGATAGAGAACTTTTTTCTACGTTCACTTTCCACCCGTGAGATCTGAGAAAGGCCAGGACAATGTCCGTATGAGCCTTTGCTTGTGGTAGGGACGACGCTTGAATCAGTATGTCGTCCAAATAAGGTACTACTGCAATACCCCTTGGTCGTAGCACCGCTAGAAGGGACCCTAGTACCTTTGTGAAAATTCTTGGAGCAGTGGCTAATCGGAATGGAAGTGCCACGAACTGGTAATGCTTGTCCAGAAAGGCGAACCTTAGGAACCGATGATGTTCCTTGTGGATAGGAATATGTAGATACGCATCCTTAAAATCCACCATGGTCATGAATTGACCTTCCTGGATGGAAGGAAGAATTGTCCGAATGGTTTCCATTTTGAACGATGGAACCTTGAGAAACTTGTTTAGGATCTTGAGATCTAAGATTGGTCTGAATGTTCCCTCTTTTTTGGGAACTATGAACAGATTGGAGTAGAATCCCATCCCTTGTTCTCCTAATGGAACAGGATGAATCACTCCCATTTTTAACAGGTCTTCTACACAATGTAAGAATGCCTGTCTTTTTATGTGGTCTGAAGACAATTGAGACCTGTGGAACCTCCCCCTTGGGGGAAGCTCCTTGAATTCCAGAAGATAACCTTGGGAGACTATTTCTAGCGCCCAAGGATCCAGAACATCTCTTGCCCAAGCCTGAGCGAAGAGAGAAAGTCTGCCCCCCACCAGATCCGGTCCCGGATCGGGGGCCAACATCTCATGCTGTCTTGGTAGCAGTGGCAGGTTTCTTGGCCTGCTTACCTTTGTTCCAGCCTTGCATTGGCCTCCAGGCTGGCTTGGTTTGAGAAGTATTACCCTCTTGCTTAGAGGATGTAGCACTTGGGGCTGGTCCATTTCTGCGAAAGGGACGAAAATTTGGTTTATTTTTAGCCTTAAAAGACCTATCCTGAGGAAGGGCGTGGCCCTTACCCCCAGTGATATCAGAAATAATCTCTTTCAAGTCAGGGCCAAACAGCGTTTTCCCCTTGAAAGGTATGTTAAGCAATTTGTTCTTGGAAGACGCATCCGCTGACCAAGATTTTAGCCAAAGCGCTCTGCGCGCCACAATAGCAAACCCTGAATTTTTCGCCGCTAATCTAGCCAATTGCAAAGTGGCGTCTAAAGTAAGAGAGTTAGCCAATTTGAGAGCATGAATTCTGTCCATAATCTCCTCATAAGAAGAATCTTTATTGAGCGACTTTTCTAGTTCATCGAACCAGAAACACGCTGCTGTAGTGACAGGAACCATGCATGAAATTGGTTGTAGAAGGTAACCTTGCTGAACAAACATCTTTTTAAGCAAACCCTCTAATTTTTTATCCATAGGATCTTTGAAAGCACAACTATCTTCTATAGGGATAGTAGTGCGTTTGTTTAGAGTAGAAACCGCCCCCTCGACCTTGGGGACTGTCTGCCATAAGTCCCTTCTGGGGTCGACCATAGGAAACAATTTCTTAAATATAGGGGGAGGGACAAAAGGTATGCCGGGCCTTTCCCATTCTTTGTTTACAATGTCCGCCACCCGCTTGGGTATAGGAAAAGCTTCGGGGGGCCCCGGGACCTCTAGGAACTTGTCCATCGTACATAATTTCTCTGGAATGACCAAATTCTCACAATCATCCAGAGTAGATAACACCTCCTTAAGCAGAGCGCGGAGATGTTCCAATTTAAATTTGAATGTAATCACATCAGGTTCAGCTTGTTGAGAAATTTTCCCTGAATCTGAAATTTCTCCCTCAGACAAAACCTCCCTGGCCCCCTCAGACTGGTGTAGGGGCACTTCAGAACCAATATCATCAGCGTCCTCATGCTCTTCAGTATTTTCTAAAACAGAGCAGTCGCGCTTTCGCTGATAAGTGGGCATTTTGGCTAAAATGTTTTTGATAGAATTATCCATTACAGCCGTTAATTGTTGCATAGTAAGGAGTATTGGCGCACTAGATGTACTAGGGGCCTCCTGTGTGGGCAAGACTGGCGTAGACGAAGGAGGGGATGATGCAGTACCATGCTTACTCCCCTCACTTGAGGAATCATCTTGGGCATCATTTTCTCTAAATTTTGTGTCACATAAATCACATCTATTTAAATGAGAAGGAACCTTGGCTTCCCCACATACAGAACATAGTCTATCTGATAGTTCAGACATGTTAAACAGGCATAAACTTGATAACAAAGTACAAAAAACGTTTTAAAATAAAACCGTTACTGTCACTTTAAATTTTAAACTGAACACACTTTATTACTGAAAATGTGAAAAAGTATGAAGGAATTGTTCAAAATTCACCAAAATTTCACCACAGTGTCTTAAAGCCTTAAAAGTATTGCACACCAAATTTGAAAGCTTTAACTCTTTTTATATTTAACCCCTATACAGTCCCTGGTATCTGCTTTGCTGAGACCCAACCAAGCCCAAAGGGGAATACGATACCAAATGACGCCTTCAGTAAGCTTTTTCTATTTATCTGAGCTCCTCACACATGCATCTGCATGTCTTGCTTCCCAAAAACAACTGCGCAATAGAGGCGCGAAAATGAGGCTCTGCCTATGATTAGAGAAGGCCCCCAGTGAAAAAGGTGTCCAATACAGTGCCTGCCGGTTATTTTACATAATTCCCAAGAATAAAATAACTCCTCAAAACTATGAAGTATTAAAAATGCTTATATATCAATCGTTTTAGCCCAGAAAAATGTCTACCAGTCTTTAAAGCCCTTGTGAAGCCCTTTATTCTTATTTAATAAAAATGGCTTACCAGATCCCATAGGGAAAATGACAGCTTCCAGCATTACCAAGTCTTGTTAGAAATGTGTCATACCTCAAGCAGCAAAAGTCTGCTCACTGTTTCCCCCAACTGAAGTTAATTCCTCTCAACAGTCCTGTGTGGAAACAGCCATCGATTTTAGTAACGGTTGCTAAAATCATTTTCCTCTTACAAACAGAAATCTTCATCTCTTTTCTGTTTCAGAGTAAATAGTACATACCAGCACTATTTTAAAATAACAAACTCTTGATTGAAGAATAAAAACTACATTTAAACACCAAAAAACTCTAAGCCATCTCCGTGGAGATGTTGCCTGTACAACGGCAAAGAGAATGACTGAGGAAGGCGGAGCCTAGGAGGGATCATGTGACCAGCTTTGCTGGGCTCTTTGCCATTTCCTGTTGGGGAAGAGAATATCCCACAAGTAAGGATGACGCCGTGGACCGGACACACCTATGTTGGAGAAATTTTACCTTATATTATTACAAATATTGATTTACAATAGACTGATATCTATAATTGTAATCTCATGTGACATGCTGTTTTCTTGTTAGTTTGTTGTTCCATATTTCAGTTTTGTCACAATCATATATCATATTACTGAGGGTCCAAGAGTGACTCTATATGCCTTTTATTGGTTACATTACCTTAAAAACAACAACCAAAAAAATAAAGAGGTTTGATTGAGAGTACATAGGTTAATCACCTATCAATGATTATGTTTGTGTTCTAAGATATATTTTATTTACAATGTATAAATTGTGCATTGGTGACATTTTGTACCATTCAGATGCTAATACTATGACATAAGCTTATGTCACTGATTTTATTGTAACCTTACTGCTGTTTATATATTGTACACCTCAAATAAAAACTTTTGAAGAAAAAAAAAAATTACAAAAATGTGAGGGGTGTACTCACTTACGTGGGATACTGTATGTATGTATGTATATATATATAAAAACACACACACACACACATATATATATATATATATATATATATATACACAAAAACACACATAGATATACACACACAGTATATATACACACACAGACAATATTTATTGCACCTTACTTTAATTTACCTACTTAAATTTACCTTCTTTTCTTTCATATTTTCTTTCATGATTCAGATAGAGCATGCAATTTTAAGCAACCTTCTAATTTACTCCTTTCAATTTTTCTTCGGTCTCTTTATTTGGAAAAGCAGGAATCTAAGCTTAGGAGCCGGCCCATTTTTGGTTTAGCACCCTGGGTAGCACTTGCTGATTGATTACTTAATTTAGCCACCAATCAGCAAGCGCTACCCAGGTTCTGAACCAAAAATGGTCTGTTTCCTACACTTCAAAAAAAGATGCCAAGAGAACAAAGAAAAATTGACAATAGGAGTATATTTGAAAGTTGCTTAAAATTGCATGCTCTATCTGAATTATGTTGGTTTCATATCCCTTTAAATGGTTATAGTGGTTGGAAAACAAATTTCAAATTACAAAACAACAACTTAAGTCTCCAGCAAAATATCTTAATATTAATCACTCACCATGTGTTCAGTTTATTGGTGTGGTGGGGGGGATCGGCACACATGATAAATCAAGGTTTCCTTAATTTACAAACCTACTACAGTGAGAGCAGGACACCTAAACCTTTTATATCTAAGCTGTGATCAGAGGCGGTTATAATTAGCTAAGCATTAAGAATACTTGTAATCCACTTGTTTGTTTAAGTATTTACTTAGATTTCTGTGTGTAATAGAAGTAAGCAAACTATGAACATGAGTGCTAACATGCAACACATCATTAAACACACAGCCATGTATAGAAACTAGACCACGTGACCAAGAAATGTACATAGTTTCCTATTGAAATTAAATGAAATTAGTACTGGACAAACATTTCATAATCTAGAGTAGATTAAAGCTTCTGTTTGCTTATTATGCAGCTATAAATGTAAACAAATAATACTATTAATCCTATGTAATACGGTCTACTTTCATCAAATACATTTGTTAGGAACTATTCACATTAGTCAAATAAACGAATTGTGTTAAACAAGATCAGATATTAACATTAGTGGATAGTCATACAATTGTGCATATTGATATGGTGTTTGGTATTAGGAATAACATATTTAGTGGAATTATGTTGGATTGACTTGTCTGAGCTCAGGCTGAGGAAGAAATGTACAATTACCTTAAAGGGACAGTAAAGTCAAAATTAAAAAGTTTCATGATTCAGATAGATCACTGGTTTTCAAACCTTTCCTCAGGCCTCCCCAACAGGCCAGGTTTTCTGGATTACCTTGGAGGAGAGCAGGTAAAAACAGAATTTATGTTTACCTGATAAATTACTTTCTCCAACGGTGTGTCCGGTCCACGGCGTCATCCTTACTTGTGGGATATTCTCTTCCCCAACAGGAAATGGCAAAGAGCCCAGCAAAGCTGGTCACATGATCCCTCCTAGGCTCCGCCTACCCCAGTCATTCGACCGACGTTAAGGAGGAATATTTGCATAGGAGAAACCATATGATACCGTGGTGACTGTAGTTAAAGAAAATAAATTATCAGACCTGATTAAAAAACCAGGGCGGGCCGTGGACCGGACACACCGTTGGAGAAAGTAATTTATCAGGTAAACATAAATTCTGTTTTCTCCAACATAGGTGTGTCCGGTCCACGGCGTCATCCTTACTTGTGGGAACCAATACCAAAGCTTTAGGACACGGATGAAGGGAGGGAGCAAATCAGGTCACCTAAATGGAAGGCACCACGGCTTGCAAAACCTTTCTCCCAAAAACAGCCTCAGAAGAAGCAAAAGTATCAAACTTGTAAAATTTGGTAAAAGTGTGCAGTGAAGACCAAGTCGCTGCCCTACATATCTGATCAACAGAAGCCTCGTTCTTGAAGGCCCATGTGGAAGCCACAGCCCTAGTGGAATGAGCTGTGATTCTTTCAGGAGGCTGCCGTCCGGCAGTCTCGTAAGCCAATCTGATGATGCTTTTAATCCAAAAAGAGAGAGAGGTAGAAGTTGCTTTTTGACCTCTCCTGTTACCAGAATAAACAACAAACAAGGAAGATGTTTGTCTAAAATCCTTTGTAGCATCAAAATAGAATTTTAGAGCGCGAACAACATCCAAATTGTGCAACAAACGTTCCTTCTTCGAAACTGGTTTCGGGCACAAAGAAGGCACGACTATCTCCTGGTTAATGTTTTTGTTAGAAACAACTTTTGGAAGAAAACCAGGTATAGTACGTAAAACCACCTTATCTGCATGGAACACCAGATAAGGAGGAGAACACTGCAGAGCAGATAATTCTGAAACTCTTCTAGCGGAAGAAATTGCAACCAAAAACAAAACTTTCCAAGATAATAACTTAATATCAACGGAATGTAAGGGTTCAAACGGAACCCCCTGAAGAACTGAAAGAACTAAGTTGAGACTCCAAGGAGGAGTCAAAGGTTTGTAAACAGGCTTGATTCTAACCAGAGCCTGAACAAAGGCTTGAACATCTGGCACAGCTGCCAGCTTTTTGTGAAGTAACACAGACAAGGCAGAAATCTGTCCCATCAAGGAACTTGCAGATAATCCTTTTTCCAATCCTTCTCGAAGGAAGGATAGAATCTTAGGAATCTTAACCTTGTCCCAAGGGAATCCTTTAGAAACACACCAACAGATATATTTTTTCCAAATTTTGTGGTAAATTTTTCTAGTTACAGGCTTTCTGGCCTGAACAAGAGTATCAATAACAGAATCTGAGAACCCTCGCTTTGATAAGATCAAGCGTTCAATCTCCAAGCAGGCAGCTGGAGTGGGACCAGATTCGGATGTTCGAACGGACCTTGAACAAGAAGGTCTCGTCTCAAAGGTAGCTTCCATGGTGGAGCCGATGACATATTCACCAGATCTGCATACCAAGTCCTGCGTGGCCACGCAGGAGCTATCAAGATCACCGACGCCCTCTCCTGATTGATCCTGGCTACCAGCCTGGGGATGAGAGGAAACGGCGGGAATACATAAGCTAGTTTGAAGGTCCAAGGTGCTACTAGTGCATCTACTAGAGTCGCCTTGGGATCCCTGGATCTGGACCCGTAGCAAGGAACCTTGAAGTTCTGACGAGAGGCCATCAGATCCATGTCTGGAATGCCCCACAGTTGAGTGATTTGGGCAAAGATTTCCGGATGGAGTTCCCACTCCCCCGGATGCAATGTCTGACGACTCAGAAAATCCGCTTCCCAATTTTCCACTCCTGGGATGTGGATTGCAGACAGGTGGCAGGAGCGAGTCTCCGCCCATTGAATGATTTTGGTCACTTCTTCCATCGCCAGGGAACTCCTTGTTCCCCCCTGATGGTTGATGTACGCAACAGTCGTCATGTGTCTGATTGAAACCGTATGAACTTGGCCCTCGCTAGCTGAGGCCAAGCCTTGAGAGCATTGAATATCGCTCTCAGTTCCAGAATATTTATCGGTAGAAGAGATTCTTCCCGAGACCAAAGACCCTGAGCTTTCAGGGATCCCCAGACCGCGCCCCAGCCCATCAGACTGGCGTCGGTCGTGACAATGACCCACTCTGGTCTGCGGGAGGTCACCCCTTGTGACAGGTTGTCCATGGACAGCCACCAACGGAGTGAGTCTCTGGTCCTCTGATTTAAAAAAAAAAAAAAACGTTTTAAAATAAAACCGTTACTGTCACTTTAAATTTTAAACTGAACACACTTTATTACTGCAATTGCGAAAAAGTATGAAGGAATTGTTCAAAATTCACCAAAATTTTACCACAGTGTCTTAAAGCCTTAAAAGTATTGCACACCAAATTTGGAAGCTTTAACCCTTAAAATAACGGAACCGGAGCCGTTTTTATATTTAACCCCTTTACAGTCCCTGGAATCTGCTTTGCTGAGACCCAACCAAGCCCAAAGGGGAATACGATACCAAATAATGCCTTCAGAAAGACTTTTCTATGTATCAGAGCTCCACACACATGCAGCTGCATGTCATGCTGTTCTCAAAAACAAGTGCGCCATACCGGCGCGAAAATGAGGCTCTGACTATGATTAGGGAAAGCCCCAATGGAATAAAGTGTCTAAAACAGTGCCTGCCGATATTATTTTACAAAAAATACCCAGATTAATTGATTCCTCAAGGCTAAATATGTGTAAATATGATCGATTTAGCCCAGAAAATGTCTACAGTCTTAATAAGCCCTTGTGAAGCCCTTATTTACTGTGTGAATAAAAATGGCTTACCGGATCCCATAGGGAAAATGACAGCTTCCAGCATTACATCGTCTTGTTAGAATGTGTCATACCTCAAGCAGCAAAAGACTGCTCACTGTTCCCCCAACTGAAGTTAATTCCTCTCAACAGTCCTGTGTGGAACAGCCATGGATTTTAGTAACGGTTGCTAAAATCATTTTCCTCATACAAACAGAAATCTTCATCTCTTTTCTGTTTCAGAGTAAATAGTACATACCAGCACTATTTTAAAATAACAAACTCTTGATTGAATAATAAAAACTACAGTTAAACACTAAAAAACTCTAAGCCATCTCCGTGGAGATGTTGCCTGTACAACGGCAAAGAGAATGACTGGGGTAGGCGGAGCCTAGGAGGGATCATGTGACCAGCTTTGCTGGGCTCTTTGCCATTTCCTGTTGGGGAAGAGAATATCCCACAAGTAAGGATGACGCCGTGGACCGGACACACCTATGTTGGAGAAATAACCATGTTTACTTATAAGCTGATTATTTCACCTGTGCTCCAGTTCAGAGATCCTCGAAATGTGGCCTGTTAGGGAGGCTGAGGATAGGTTTAAAAACCAGTGATCTATCTGAATCATGAAACTCCAATTTTGACGCTACTGTCCCTTTAAGGTAAATGTACATTTCTTTCTTAGCCTCAGATAGACCATGCAATTTCAAACAACTTTGCAATTTACTTCTTTTATCACAATTTCTTTGTTAACTTAGTATCCTTTGTTGAAGTGTAAATGAAGTGTAAATGTCAGTAGGCTCATTGGAACTCAGGAGCATGCACGTGTAGCATTCTATGGCAGCATTGCTTGAAAGAACGTTTATAGGAATGATATACAAAGCTGCAAACATTGCTGGTATAGATTGCTATAGACATGTGCACGCTCCTGAGTTTCTTTCATGATTCTGAAAACATATCATTTTAAACAACTTTACAATTTACATCTATTGAAATATCATGAACGTACTAAAGGGACAATAAACTTAAAAAATGTTCAGAATTATGTAACATTATCCTAGCGACATCTAAAAAAAAAAAAGCGATGTAAAAGATTAAAACTTACCTTCCGCCCCTAGCCAGCCTCTTCTGATTCTGCGTTTTTTTATACACATTTAACTAAATGTAGCGGTCTCCCGCGCTGGGTAAAGCAGACTACAGCTACAGGAGCGTGCTACATTTAGTTCAATGCCGCAATCGGGCACACTGATTACATAGCACACCTGTGAGGCCATTTTTAGAAGGGGAAAAAAAATCAGAAGAGGCTGGCGAGGAGAAGGTAAGTATACCTTTGGGGGATTAAATCCTTCACATTGCTTTTGTTTTAATTCTGCTTTAGTGCAGAATTATGTAACATTATTTTTTATGTTTACTGACCCTTTAACTGCAAGTGGAAAGTAAATGCAAACGCAAGAGAACAGTCGGATTTTACGCTTTTCGGGTTAAAGCGACTGAAGACCTCGCATAAAGGATAAGAAGTTTAAAAAAAGTTGTACCAAACACAAGATAAATACATTAAAATAAAGTAGAAAAATAGAGGATGAATTCTAAAGGAGAAGATATCCACTGGTAGTATGCACAAGAGCACTCTGTGCACGCAGGGTAAGTGAAAAAAAGAAAAAGAAATCAAATATAACTTATATTAAAGTAGGTAGATAAAAATGGGTAAACGCCAATAAAAACTCAGAATAAACAGTGCATATAATGAAAACCAATTTGAATGGTGTGAGCCTTTGTTACAATATTTATTAAGTGGTTATCCAGAGAGTGAATATTATATTATGGAGCACTGGTCTAGATATAGTGACACTTGCAGTTATGTCACGCTCATCGACCTAGAATTAACAGGACTTATGAAGAACTAGAATTTTAACGAGAACAATCAACCTTTATTTACCCTAATATAATAACATTATCCTTGCACTTCATCACACAAAGTATTGGAATACGACATTCAATAATAATGTATACCATATACAGAATCATTAATAAATGACAACATAGTTAACAATAAGCATTGATATGGAAATACCAAAAGATTGATACTAATAATATCATTACATAATATTTACTAATCACGACTACATAACCAATTGGATATGATCCACTGTAAAATGGATTGCCATGAATCATCCTTAAACAGTAGGCCAACATAGATCGGATCTCCACCTATCAGATTACAATTCATATGGTGATGGACAGTTCAATACCCTATCGGAATACACAGTAGGCGGGACTTCACACCGGCTATATATCCCCAAACAAACAGCGGCTCGCCGCCTTTGATAAAGCCCAGTCGGGCGAAACGTGTCAGGGGGTTCTATCAGAGCTGATAGGGGCTCTATTTTAAATGGAACAGCAGTACATTTACTTTTCAAAACACTTAATTAACGGAGCGGTCTAACTAACCTTAAATATAGAAACTTCTAATTATTCTCTGTAAAGCAATCACTCCCATGGGAGAGAACTGACTATCCAATCCATATTACCCAGCATTGGGACACTTATATGGGTTTCTACAATTTGCTTACAGAGAATTAATTTACAGCGGTTTAGTTATATTAGCCTTATGGAGTCTTTATATATGTGATTCTAGCAATAGCGAAAGTATGCAGTGCTACCTATTACGTGTGCAGCATCACTATAACTATTATAAACGTTTAAGTCACATTACATTAACAGCATATATATGCAATATTATCTACGAGTTGAACACAATTACACCTATGGGATGTTTTATAACAAATGAGGATACACTTTACCCTACTATATAGGAAATATTTAAATAAGAGTGACAATCTATATCGTATCGTATATTATAATACAAACGTGCAGTGTCTCAGAGGCAGAAAGCAATAGCGAATGTAAGCGTTGCTAAACATAGTTACTATTATTATAGCGAACCCACATCAACACATTGTTTCACTTAAAATTACCTCAGGGCGGACAATAGTGCAGCATAAACATATGTGTATCGTGCAATTTGATAGTTAGAATTATAACTACAGTTTTGCTCATAAGTTTACATACCCTGGCAGAATTTATGATTTCTTGGCCATTTTTCAGAGAATATGAATGATAACAAAAACTTTTCTTTCGCTCATGGTTAGTGTTTGGCTGAAGCCATTTATTATCAATCAACTGTGTTTACTGTTTTTAAATCATAATGACAACAGAAACTACCCAAATGACCCTGATCAAAAGTTTACATACCCTGGTGATTTTGGCCTGATAACATGCACACAAGTTGACACAAAGGGGTTTTAATGGCTATAAAAGGTAACCATCCTCACCTGTTATCTGTTTGCTTGTAATTAGTGTGTGTGTAAAAAAGGTCAATCAGTTTATGGACTCCTGACAGACCCTTGCATCTTTCATCCAGTGCTGCACTGTTGTTTCTGGATTCTGAGTCATGAAGAAAGCAAAAGAATTGTCAAAGGATCTGCAAAAAAAGGTAGTTGAACTGTATAAAACAGGAAAGGGATATAAAAAGATATCCAAGGAATTGAGAATGCCAATTAGCAGTGTTCAAACTCTAATCAAGAAGTGGAAAATGAGGGTTCTGTTGAAACCAAACCACGGTCAGGTAGGCCAAACTAAAATTTCAGCCACAACGGCCAAGAAAATTGTTCAGGATGCAAAGAAAAACCACAAATAACTTCAGGTGAAATACAGGACTCTCTGAAAACATGTGGTGTGGCTGTTTCAAGATGCACAATAAGGAGGCACTTGAAGAAAGATGGGCTGCATGGTCGAGTCGCCAGAAGAAAGCCATTACTACGCAAATGCCACAAAGTATCCTGCTTACAATACGACAAACAGCACAGAGACAAGCCTTAAACCTTCTGGCACAAAGTCATTTGGAGTGATGAGACCAAAATTGAGCTTTTTGGCCACAACCATAAACGCTACATTTGGAGAGGAGTCAACAAGGCCTATGATGAAAGGTACACCATTCACACTGTGAAACACAGAGGTGGATCTCTGATGTTTTGGGGATGTGTGAGCTACAACGGCACAGGAAATTTGATGGCAAGATGAATGCAGTATGTTATCAAAAAATACTGGAGGAAAATTTGCATTCATCAGCCCGGAAGCTGCGCATGGGACGTACTTGGACATTCCAACATGACAATGATCCTAAACACAAGGCCAAGTCGACCCATCATTGGCTACAGCAGAATAAAGTGAAGGTTCTGGAGTGGCCATCTCAGTCTCCTGACCTCAATATCATTGAGCCACTCTGGGGAGATCTCAAACGTGCAGTTCATGCAAGACAGCCCAAGAATTTACAGGATCTGGAGGCTTTTTGCCAGGAAGAATGGGCAGCTTTACCTTCTGAGAAGATAAAGAGCCTCAATTCACAAATGCCACAAAAGACTTCAAGCTGTCATTGATGTTAAAGGGGGCAATACACGGTATTAAGAACTGGGGTATGTAAACTTTTTATCATCGACATTTGGGTAGTTTCAGTTGTCATTATGATTTAAAAAAAGATTAAACACAGTTGATTGATAATAAATTGCTTCAGCCAAACACTAAACATGAGTGAAAGAAAAGTTTTTGTGTTATCATTCACATTCTCTGAAAAATGGCCAAGAAATCATAAATTCTGCCAGGGTATGTAAACTTATGAGCACAACTGTATTTCCTTATATTGAAGCCTTGCTTCATGCTATCAACCGATAATGTGGATGACCTTTCAGAATAAAATATATATGGGTTAAAAATGATTATCGACATAATTTATGGCTCTAAAAGTACAAGCATACTAATATCAAGGAAAACTGAAAATTATATCAACCAGTTCACTCCTTGTTATACTGTAGACTGAGTAATAGCAGATACTTGCATTACTCAGTGAATCTACATTTAACATAAAGAACTTAGAAGTGTTTTGAGTAGATTATAGCAATAGCGGATGTTTGCATTGCTATCACATACCTTTTCCAAATAAACTAATTTAACCTATATGCCATATATGAACCACCTGTCAGGGGAATAGACATAATTTTTTTACTATACCCAGTGCCTGATTCTATTATTCATTACCCTCCAACACTCCTCATATAGGAGAATGTAATAGTTGACACAAGCAGCGTCCATCTTTCTCCTCAGATATTACTATCCATAGGATAGCTTTAACAGTGTTTGTTCAAACTTACAGGTGAAACTCGAAAAATTAGAATATCGTGCAAAAGTTCATTTATTTCACTAATGCAACTTAAAAGGTGAAACTAATATATGAGATAGACTCATTACATGCAAAGCAAGATAGTTCAAGCAGTGATTTGTCATAATTATGACGATTATGGCTTACAGCTCATGAAAACCCCAAATCCACAATCTCAGAAAATTAGAATACTGTGAAAAGGTGCAATATTCTAGGCTCAAAGTGTCCCACTCTAATCAGCTAATTAAGCCATAACACCTGCAAAGGGTTCCTGAGCCTTTAAATGGTCTCAGTCTGGTTCAGTAGGAATCACATTCATGGGAAAGACTGCTGACCTGACAGTTGTGCAGAAAACCATCATTGACACCCTCCATAAGGAGGGAAAGCCTCAAAAGGTAATTGCAAAAGAAGTTGGATGTTCCCAAAGTGCTGTATCAAAGCACATTAATAGAAAGTTATGTTGAATGGAAAAGTGTAAGAAAAAGGTGCACAAGCAGCAGGGATGACCACAGCCTGGAGAGGATTGTCAGGAAAAGGCCGTTCAAAAGTGTTGGGGACTTTCACAAGGAGTGGACTGAGGCTGGAGTCAGTGCATCAAGAGCCACCACACACAGACGGATCCTGGACATGGGCTTCAAATGTCGTATTCCTCTTGTCAAGCCCCTCCTGAACAACAAACAACATCAGAAGCGTCTTACCTGGGCTAAAGAAAAACAGACCTGGTCTGTTGCTCAGTGGTCCAAAGTCCTCTTTCTGATGAGAGCAAATTTTGCATCTCATTTGGAAACCAAGGACCCAGAGTATGGAGGAAGAATGGAAAGGCACACACTGCAAGATGCTTGAAGTACAGTGTGAAGTTTCCACAGTCTGTGTTGATTTGGGGAGCCATGTCCACTGCTGGTGTTGGTCCACTGTGCTTCATTAATTTCAGGGTCAACACAGCTGTCTACCAGGAGATTTTGGAGCACTTCATGCTTTCTTCCGCATACAAGCTCTATGGGGATGCTGACTTCATTTTCCAGCAGGACTTGGCACCTGCCCACACTGCCAAAAGCACCAAAACCTGGTTCAATGACCGTGGGATTACTGTGCTTGATTGGCCAGCAAACTCGCCTGACCTGAACCCCATAGAGAATCTATGGGGCATTGCCAAGAGAAAGATGAGAGATATGAGACCGAACAATGCAGAAGAGCTGAAGGCCGCTATTGAAGCATCCTGGTCTTTCATAACAACTCAGCAGTGCCAAAGGCTGATAGCTTCCATGCCACGCCGCATTGAGGCAGTAATTGCTGCAAAAGGGGCCCAAACCAAGTACTGAGTACATACAGTATGCATGCTTATACTTTTCAGAGGTCCGATATTGTTCTATGTACAATCCTTGTTTTATTGATTGCATGTAATATTCTAATTTTCTGAGATTGTGGATTTGGGGTTTTCATGAGCTGGAAGCCATAATCATCACAATTATGACAAAACACGGCTTGAACTATCTTGCTTTGCATGTAATGAGTCTATCTCATATATTAGTTTTACCTTTTAAGTTGCATTAGTGAAATAAATTAACTTTTGCCCGATATTCTAATTTTTTCGAGTTTCACCTGTATATCCATAGCTTATATTAACCAGATCTATTTCTGACTTATTACTTGAATTATATACACAATTTATAGACACTCCAAAATATTGGCAAATACACTTGCCAGGTATTAATTAATTTCTATTGCCTAATGACTGTACAGACCAATATTACATCCTAGCAGTAGTAAGGATACCTACACTCAGTGGTTCATTTTCCCTCTGCATGGATTTTGTGTTGTCCAAAACTGAGCAATTAGTTGTTATATATACCTAGTTTTTTCACTTTGACATAACTGCAAGTGTCACTATTTCTAGACCAGTGCTCCATAATATAATATTCACTCTCTGGATAACAACTTAATAAATATTATAACAAAGGGGCTCACACCTTTCAAATTGATTTCCAGAGTTTTCATTATATGTACTGTTTATTCCGAGTTTTTATTGGTGTTTACCCATTTTTATCTACCTACTTTAATAAAAGTTATATTTGATTTCTTTTTCTCACTGTTTGTGGATAGGGCTTTAATATATATATATATATATATATATATATATATATATATATATATATATATATATATATATATATATATATATATATATATATATATATATATATATGCAAAAGTTTAGGCACCCCTGACAATTTCCATGATTTTCATTTATAAATAATTGGGTGTTTGGATCAGCAAATTAATTTTGATCTATCAAATACAGTGGGGCAAAAAAGTATTTAGTCAGCCACCAATTGTGCAAGTTCTCCCACTTAAGAAGATGAGAGAGGCCTGTAATTTTCATCATAGGTATACCTCAACTATGAGAGACAAAATGTGGAAACAAATCCAGACAATCACATTGTCTGATTTGGAAATAATTTATTTGCATATTATGGTGGAAAATAAGTATTTGGTCACCTACAAACAAGCAACATTTCTGGCTCTCACAGACCTGTATCTTCTTCTTTAAGAGGCTCCTCTGTCCTCCACTCATTACCTGTATTAATAGGACCTGTTTGAACTTGTTATCAGTATAAAAGACACCTGTCCACGACCTCAAACAGTCAAACTCCAAACTCCACTATGGTGAAGACCAAAGAGCTGTCGAAGGACACCAGAAACAAAATTGTAGACCTGCACCAGGCTGGGAAGACTGAATCTGCAATAGGCAAGCAGCTTGGTGTGAAGAAATCAACTGTGGGAGCAATAATAAGAAAATGGAAGACATACAAGACCACTGATAATCTCCCTCGATCTGGGGCTCCACGCAAGATCTCACCCCGTGGGGTCAAAATGATCACAAGAACGGTGAGCAAACATCCCAGAACCACACGGGAGACCTAGTGAATGACCTGCAGAGAGCTGGGACCAACGTAACAAAGGCTACCATTAGTAACACACTACGCCGCCAGGGACTCGGATCCTGCAGTGCCAGACGTGTCCCCCTGCTTAAAGGGACACGAAACCCACATTTTTTCTTTCATGATTTAGAAAGAGAATGCAATTTTAAACATCTTTCTAATTTACTTATATTATCTAATTTGTTTTATTCTCTTGATATTATTTGCTGAAAAGCATATCTAGATATGCTCAGTAGCTGCTGATTGGTTGCTGCACATAGAAGCCTTGTGTGATTGGCTCACCATGTGCATTGCTTTTTCTTCAACTAAGGATACCTAAAAAATGAAGTAAAATAAATAATAGAAGTAAATTGTAATGTTGTTTAAATTTCTATTCTCTATCTGAATCATGAAAGAAAGATTTTGGGTTTAGTGGCCCTTTAAGCCAGTACATGTCCGGGCCCGTCTGAAGTATGCTAGAGAGCATTTCGATGATCCAGAAGCAGATTGGGAGAATGTCATATGGTCAGATGAAACCAAAGTAGAACTGTTTGGGAGAAACACAACTCGTCATGTTTGGAGAAGAGAGAATGCTGAGTTGCAACCAAAGAACACCATACCTACTGTGAAGCATGGGTGTGGCAACATCATGCATTGGGGCTGTTTCTCTGCAAAGGGAACAGGATGACTGATCCATGTACATGAAAGAATGAATGGGGCCATGTATCGTGAGATTTAGAGTGCAAACCTCCTTCCATCAGCAAGGGCATTGAAGATGAAACGTGGCTGGGTCTTTCAGCATGACAAAGATCCCAAACACACTGCCCAGGCAATGAAGGAGCGGCTTCGTAAGAAGCATTTCAAGGTCCTGGAGTGGCCTAGCCAGTCTCCAGATCTCAACCCCATAGAAAACCTTTGGAGGGAGTTGAAAGTCCGTGTTGCCCAGCGACAGCCCCAAAACATCACTGCTCTAGAGGAGATCTGCATGCAGGAATGGGCCAACATACCAGCAACAGTGTGTGACAACCTTGTGAAGACTTACAGAAAACATTTGACCTCTGTCATTGCCAACAAAGGATATATAACAATCTATTGAGATGAACTTTTGATATTGACCAAATACTTATTTTTCACCATAATTTGCAAATAAATTCTTTCCAAATCAGACAATGTGATTGTCTGGATTTGTTCCCACATTTTGTCTCTCATAGTTGAGGTATACCTATGATGAAAATTACAGGCCTCTCTCATCTTCTTAAGTGGGAGAACTTGCACAATTGGTGGCAGACTAAATACTTTTTTGCCCCACTGTAACTGAAGGACACAGTAATATTTCAGTAGTGATTAACAGAAAATGTGCAATATGCATCAAAACGAAATTAGACAGGTGCATAAATTTGGGCACCCCAACAGAAATATTGCATCAATATTTAGTAGAGCCTCCTTTAGCCGAAATAACAGCCTCTAGACGCTTCCTATAGCCTGTAATGAGTGTCTGGATTATGGATTAAAGTATTTTGGACCATTCCTCCTTGCAAAACATCTCCAGTTCAGTTAGGTTTGATGGTTGCCGAGCATGGACAGCCCGCTTCAAATCACCCCACAGATTTTCAATGATATTCAAGTCTGGGGACTGTGATGGCCATTCCAGAACATTGTACTTGTTCCTCTGCATAAATTCCAGAGTAGATTTTGAGCAGCTCTGGCATAACTTCAACTTTGTGACTGATTCCTCAACATTATTCTAAAGTATCTGCTGATATTGAGTGGAATCCATGCGACCCTCAACTTTAACAAGATTTCCAGTACCGGCACTGGCCACACAGCTCCACAGCATGATGGAACATCCACCAAATTTTACTGTTGCTAGCAAGTGTTTGTCTTGGAACGCTGTGTTCTTTTGCCGCCATGCATAATGCCCCTTGTTATGACCAAATAACTCAATCTTTGTTTTATCAGTCCACAGCACCTTCTTCCAAAATTAAGCTGGCTTGTCCAAATGTGTGTTTGCATACCTCAAGCTACTCTGTTTGTGGCGTATGTGCAGAAAAGGCTTCTTCCACATCACTCTCCCATACGCTGAATTGTTGAACGATGCACAGTGACACCATCTGCAGCAAGATGATGTTGTAGGTCTTTGGAGGTGGTTTGTGAGCTGTTTTTGACAGTTCTCAGCATCCTTTGCCTTTCCGATCTTTTACTTCTGGCCTTAACAAGAACTGTGCCTGTGGTCTTCCATTTCCTCACTATGTTCCTCACAGTGGACACTGACAGCTTAAATCTCTGCGATTGCTTTTTGTAGCCTTCCCCTAAACCATAATGTTGAACAATCTTTGTTTTCAGGTCATTTGAGAGTTGTTTTGAGGCCCCCATGTTGCCACTCTTCAGAGGAGAGTCAAAGAGAACAACAACTTGCAATTGGCCACCTTAAATACCTTTTCTCATGATTGGATGCACCCATCTATGAAGTTCAAGGCTTAATGGGCTCACCAAACCAATTGTGTGTTCCAATTAATCAGTGCTAGGTAGTTACAGGTATTCAAATCAACAAAATGACAAGGGTGCCCAAATTTATGCACCTGTCTAATTTTGTTTTGATGCATATTACACATTTTCTGTTAATCCAATAAACCTAATTTCACTACTGAAATAGTACTGTGTCCTTTAGTAATTTGATAGAACAAAATGAAATTACTGTTCCAAACACCCAATTATTTATAAATGAAAATCACGGAAATTGTCAGGGGTGCCTAAACTTTTGCATACGACTGTGTGTGTGTGTATATATATATATATATATATATATGTCCAAAATATGTGTGTATGTATGTATGTATGTATGTGTATATATACACGTGTATTTATATGTGTATAAATATATACATACATATATACACATATAAACACACTTTGCAGCCCCTTTTCATCCAAATACCTGAAAACATTAAATATTTTTATTCAGTATTAATATTTAGTTAAGTGTTTTAGTGTGTATATACTGTAAATATTTTTCATTCCAACATTCTTCACATAGGGGAATATGAATATATATATATAGATAGATAGATAGATAGATAGATAGATAGATAGATAGATATATAGATAGAACATTTTCTACTATATGAAGAACATAGTAATGTAAAATATTCATAACTCACATTGGCTATAGCACACTTGGTTAAAAGCAGTCGGGTTAGCGTGAGAACAATAGGTGTTAGGTTTTTTTTTTGCCTCCACGACTCCATTGAAGGCTATGGGGAGAAGAAGAAAGAACGGTTGCAGAATTATTTAACATTCATTCCTATATGATTGCTGTCCCTTTATACACAGTTAAAAGTACCACTTGGGAGCTTCAGAGAACTGCCGCTGGCCCAATCAACTGCCAGGTTGTGGAACTAACACTGCTGACTGGGTCACCAGCCTTTTCTGCTCGAGACTAGCAGTTCGCTGTGACTCCAGAGCAGTAATTTAACCATTTGTCTAACCACTTTGCAGGGTTATACACAGAGTTGCAGAGCCACTAGTGCTATGAATTAGATCATGTTACTTTGACACTATAATTGCCCTTAAAATGTTATTTTGAATACATTTGTCAAGTACAGCTTTTGTGTGCATCTCTACATATGATTCCCTGGTTCCAAAAAACTGTATCACTGGTTCCTCAGTATTCTGGGTGTGTTCTACACTTGTATACAAAAATTATGTGTACTTAAACATAAAAATATGAGAAACAATATTAGAACTATTTGAATATATTGCCAATATATTTGTAGACTTGAACAAAGTGCACATGCTATAAAATATTTTACCATAAATTAAAAGATATAATGCCTACCCAATTCAGCAAATACAAAAACTTCTAAAGTGCTTCACGTGTACACAATGCCAGCCACATAACAGGACTACGGAAATATCCAAATAGAATGAGAGCGGCAATAGAGTCTCACATAATGTGATACACAAAACCTGTGTGTGAATGTGCAAGGAAACAATTAATCTACAATGAAATAATGTTAGGAAACAAACTGAACTGTTAGGTCTCGCGTGTCATGGAAAATTTGAGCGTAAATACATCAGACCCTCAAGGCACCATATGACCCAGCACACTGGTCTCTAGGCTTCACTTGAATGACCTATTGTCTGCTTGCATGTAATCCGCTTTTCAAGCTCATTATTTTGAACAAACTGACACCAAAGCTCCATGATTGCTTTCATAATTACAAGAGTGTGACAAAACAAAGATCTGAGACAAAACAGGAAGTGGTTTTGTATAGATCTTGGTGTCCTGAGGGTCAATCACAAATAGACAAGGATTTGAGATTAACTCTGATTGATAAGCAATCAAGTGTTACTAACACTAACTCACCTGTGCTCAAGCAGTATAATACCAATATATATATATATATATATATATATATATATATACACACACACATACACACACATACATACATACATACAGGGAGTGCAGAATTATTAGGCAAGTTGTATTTTTGAGGGTTAATTTTATTATTGAACAACAACCATGTTCTCAATGAACCCAAAAAACTCATTAATATCAAAGCTGAATATTTTTGGAAGTAGTTTTTAGTTTGTTTTTAGTTTTAGCTATTTTAGGGGGATATCTGTGTGTGCAGGTGACTATTACTGTGCATAATTATTAGGCAACTTAACAAAAAACAAATATATACCCATTTCAATTATTTATTTTTACCAGTGAAACCAATATAACATCTCAACATTCACAAATATACATTTCTGACATTCAAAAACAAAACAAAAACAAATCAGTGACCAATATAGCCACCTTTCTTTGCAAGGACACTCAAAAGCCTGCCATCCATGGATTCTGTCAGTGTTTTGATCTGTTCACCATCAACATTGCGTGCAGCAGCAACCACAGCCTCCCAGACACTGTTCAGAGAGGTGTACTGTTTTCCCTCCTTGTAAATCTCACATTTGATGATGGACCACAGGTTCTCAATGGGGTTCAGATCAGGTGAACAAGGAGGCCATGTCATTAGATTTTCTTCTTTTATACCCTTTCTTGCCAGCCACGCTGTGGAGTACTTGGACGCGTGTGATGGAGCATTGTCCTGCATGAAAATCATGTTTTTCTTGAAGGATGCAGACTTCTTCCTGTACCACTGCTTGAAGAAGGTGTCTTCCAGAAACTGGCAGTAGGACTGGGAGTTGAGCTTGACTCCATCCTCAACCCGAAAAGGCCCCACAAGCTCATCTTTGATGATACCAGCCCAAAACAGTACTCCACCTCCACCTTGCTGACGTCTGAGTCGGACTGGAGCTCTCTGCCCTTTACCAATCCAGCCACGGGCCCATCCATCTGGCCCATCAAGACTCACTCTCATTTCATCAGTCCATAAAACCTTAGAAAAATCAGTCTTGAGATATTTCTTGGCCCAGTCTTGACGTTTCAGCTTGTGTGTCTTGTTCAGTGGTGGTCGTCTTTCAGCCTTTCTTACCTTGGCCATGTCTCTGAGTATTGCACACCTTGTGCTTTTGGGCACTCCAGTGATGTTGCAGCTCTGAAATATGGCAAAACTGGTGGCAAGTGGCATCTTGGCAGCTGCACGCTTGACTTTTCTCAGTTCATGGGCAGTTATTTTGCGCCTTGGTTTTTCCACACGCTTCTTGCGACCCCGTTGACTATTTTGAATGAAACGCTTGATTGTTCGATGATCACGCTTCAGAAGCTTTGCAATTTTAAGAGTGCTGCATCCCTCTGCAAGATATCTCACTATTTTTGACTTTTCTGAGCCTGTCAAGTCCTTCTTTTGACCCATTTTGCCAAAGGAAAGGAAGTTGCCTAATAATTATGCACACCTGATATAGGGTGTTGATGTCATTAGACCACACCCCTTCTCATTACAGAGATGCACATCACCTAATATGCTTAACTGGTAGTAGGCTTTCGAGCCTATACAGCTTGGAGTAAGACAACATGCATAAAGAGGATGATGTGGTCAAAATAATCATTTGCCTAATAATTCTGCACTCCCTGTATGTATGTATATATATATATATATATATATATATATATATAAAAGATAGATATAATACCAATATAAAACCTGTCCTAAATATTGTATCACCTTATTTATTATCAGCCATACATGGCCATCTTTACATGTGCCTTGTTTTACCCAAGCAAGAAGGAGGAAATGAGGAGTCTAGTCCAGAAGTTTTATTGTTTAAAAAGATAGATAATCCCTTCATTACCAATTCGCCAGTTTTGCATAACCAACATGGTTATATTTTTTAACTTATTTCAGTTCTTTTGACAGGCTTGTATTTTAGCCTATCAGTGCCCTTTCATAAGTAACTCCACGAGCGCAAGCACAATGTTATCTATATGGCAAGCGTGAACTAACGCCCTCTAGCTGTAAAATCTGTCAAATGCTTTGCAATAAGAGACGGCCTTCAAGGGCCTATGAATTAGCATATAAACCTACCTATGTTTTGCTTTTAACAAAGAATACCAAGAGAACAAAGCAACTTTGATGATAAAAGTGAATTAAAAAGTTGTTTAAAATTGCATGCCCTATCTGAATCATTAAAGGGACACTGAACCCAATTTTTTTATTTGATGATTCAGATAGAGCATGCAATTTTAAGCAACTTTCTAATGTACTTCTATTATCAATTTTTCTTCGTTCTCTTGCTGTCTTTATTTGAAAAAGAAGGCATATATGCTAAGGAGCCAGCAAATTTTTGGTTCAGACCATGGACAGCACTTGTTTATTGGTGCTGTACAATCAGCAAGGATAACCCAGGTTGTTCGCCAAAAATGGGCCGGCATCTAAACTTACATTCTTGCTTTTCAAATAAACATACCAATGAAGAAAATTTGAGAGTAGGAGTAAATTAGAAAGTTGCTGAAAATTGCATGCTCTATCTGAATCACAAAAGAAAAAAATTTGGGTTCAGTGTCCCTTTAAAGTTTAAGTTTAGGGGGCGGAGCCGAGCAGCGCACATAGATGGATATGTGAGAGCTAAGCTCCAGAGAGTGATATATAGAGAAAGGTGGCCAAAGCTCTAAAATTGCGATGTAAGGGGCAAAACCACATCACGCTACTTGCAAATACTACCTCCTATTGATTTTTGGGAGATAAAGACACCAGACTCCGCACACGGAGCAATGAGATGTGATACTAGGATGCTGACAGTGCAAGCAGACGTCATCTTTGGGAGCCTACGCAGTTAGCTGAAAATCATAGCGGGCCATCTCAGGCTAAAAACACGGCGGATATCTCAGTGTGTATATAAAGACTGAACATCGCATGGTAAGCCGTTTTATTAGGGGAGATGTGCTCAATGCATAGGAGGTAAAAGAGAGGCTGAGGGGCTCTGAATGAACAGTGCTACAACACGCAACAATAAGAATTATTCCAAGATAGGAAAATGTGTGCTCCTTTTTTGCTGAACCATAAGCATTTTACTTGCAATTATGTCTATAAAACATAAAGCCTATGTACATGAATGTAATGAGACAGGAGGGCTCTAACGGATCACTAACAGCACACATCTGAAATATGCTAATGGATCACCAGAGGCTCCCATAAAAGGCCATGTAAAAGCTTTATGCCATCTTTTGTAAGGCTGACCTTAATAGAGGTATAGAAATATCATAATTGTTTTTAAAGTGGCTACCTAAGCTAAGCTATCTCCTTACTAAATAAGGGAAGGTTGAAATAAGACCCCTAAGATAACAGGCACTATACTGCTCTCTGGAGGGCACTATATGTATTTAATGTCTACTCTGACATTATACATATATACAGGATGTCTTCCAGAAGAATTCATAAATCAGAAAAAAATACTAAGCCCACTTCTATGGACACATATCTTAAGTCCACCACAACTCATAAACAGAAGGAGAATCTGATTTAGAGCCTGGTCAGTGCGAGTCCTCGGATGCCCAAACACCCGCAAACAAGGCAGATCTTCAACTTTTGGTGTCGAAACAAGAGACATTGCTACCAATTTTGAGAAATTGTGGGATAAAATTGATAATCTCCACACCACCGTTACCAGTAGTTTATCAGATATTAAAAGTGAGATGCTTGAAATTGGAAACAGAGTAGAATCCTTGGAAAATGACAAAGATGATCTAGCAGAGAATATATTTGTCATATCGCAAACTATGTCCTCCCAGCAACAACAACTGATAGATCTTCAAGATAAGATAGAGGATATGGAGAATTGCAACAGGAGATCTAACATCCGACTAAAAGGTATACCAGAGTCTATCAACTCATCAGATCTGTTTCCCTATTTACAGAATCTCTTTAAGACCATCACATCGGACGCAGAAGATACAGATTACCAGATTGAAAGAGCCCACAGAGCATTGAGGGCAAGACCTCAAAGAGATTTGCCACCAAGAGATGTGATAGTCAAATTTCTTAAGTTTACTGATAAAGAAAAAATCTTAAACGCTGTGAGGAAAAATCCCACATTTAAATTTCAAGGGAATGTGGTGCAATTCTTCCAAGATTTATGCATAAGAACTCTGCGACGAAGTAGACTTCGTCCCTTAACATCACTACTTAGAAAACACCAAATTCCATACCGCTGGGGCTTTCATTTTGCCCTCAACATACTTAAAGATGGGAAAATGACTTTAATCAAGACAGTCACTGAGATTCCTGAGGTATGTAAAGTCTTCGGTATGGAAATGCCAGAAATTCCACCAGACACTAATGGAAAAAGCAGGAGCGTCAGCTCCACCGCAAAACCACAAGAAGTCAAACTGGTCAAAAGTTAATAATAAGCAATCTAAAACCTGACTTTACATTTAAAATGGAGCTGAACAGAACCACATCAGAAGCAGTGACTGGTAAGACACCTTAACAACCAGAACTTTATCTATGCAACAAAGACTAAATACTATGAATAATGGTAATGGCCGATACATAATTGTAAAGGGATGCATTCATGGTACGGAAATCTTACTGTGCAACATTTATGCACCAAACGAACAACAAGAGGTTTTCTTTAGACATATATCTAATCTACTTACAAACTGGTCTAGAACGAGAATCATTTTAGCAGGGGATTTCAACACAGATTTAGCGGCACTGGGGAAAACAGTGCCCACGGGCTTAACAAAGAAGAAACTGAGACAAAAGAGTATAGCCAAAAAAATTATTGAAATTATTTCGTCACATGGTTTACAGGACGCATGGGCGATGTTCTACGGGTACACATCAGACACTACTTATTACTCCTCGGCACACAAATGCTATACAAAAATTGATTATGTATTTATTAGTCAAGTGTTGCAACCCATACTGCACTCTGCAAACATGCATACTTGTGTTTGGTCAGATCACTCCATCACACAACTTCAGTTAGGATCTATGGCAGAACCAAGAAGAATTAAAATGTGGTATTTTGACCCAGCATGTCTGAAAAATCCCACGACTAAAACAAGCTTATTGAAGGAGATCTGTGATTATTGGAGGATAAACACAGACTCGACTGAGAATCCGATCTCTGTCTGGGCAACACATAAGTTAGTGATTAGAGGACTCTTAATCAAAGAAAAATATACCTATAAAAAAAAGACTAACACACAACTTATAAAACTTCAAACTGAGATAAATCTCTTGGAGAGAGAACACAGACTAATTCCCAACTTATTTTACAAACTTTGCTAAAGAAAAAGAAATATTTACTTACGTTATTAAATGATAATTCAATTAGGACAGCCCAAAGACCTAAAACGAACTACTTTATTTATGTGAACAAACCAGACAAATATCTGGCTAGTAGAATCAGACCACCACTGGCAACCAAAAGAAAACAAAGAAGGAATTAAGGTGCTGTTTGTGCATTGTTTGGTGCTAGTAGAATCAGAGACGCATACCAAACATTGTCTATCCCGACCATACAAACTGAAACAGGACATACTACATCTCACCCACAAGAAATTGTTTATACTTTTGCTGAGTACTATAGGGACTTGTATGATGGGAAAAAGGTTAAACTTAACGATCATACACACACCTCTCTCGGAAGTTTCTTAGAGCAAGCCAAGTTGCCACATTTGACCACAGAAGACCAAGATAAATTGAATGCTAGCATATCACAAGTCGAAGTGGTGACGGCTATAAAAGAACTTAAACCAGGAAAAGCCCCGGGTCCTGTTGGATTCACAGGAGAATATTACAGGCTTTTCAGACAGATTTTGATCCCTCATATAGTCAAATTTGCTAATCATGTTCTGGAGGGTCAATCTATACCTGCTGACCTCCTTCAGGCCAGAATAATTGTAATCCCAAAGAAAGGAAGGAATGCTACGCGATGCTCTAGTTACAGACCTATATCCCTAATAAACGAAGATATGAAAATTGTGACTAAAATCCTAGCTAATCGCATGAAAATTTAAATATTGCTTTATTCTCCAGTTAACCAACACATTGCAATTGATCTGGTGCTTTAGTGTAACTGAAAAATGTACAATTTTATTTAATTTAAAAATGACCTGCAGAAAGAAAAATTTTACTAAAAAAATCTCATCGCAGAAAGTGAAAAAAAGTTGTCTCTGGAACGATGTACTATTAACGGTAACTAAACCACTCATATCTCTCCCTAATTTATACAAGACCATACAACAGTATTCTGATATTTCAGGATATAAAATAAACTTAAACAAATGTGAAGTGCCACCGATAGGCCTACCAAAACATACTACCAAATTGATAGAAATGAATTTTGACTTTAAATGGGTAAAAGATGATATAAAATATTTGGGGATTAAATTAACGAAACAATCCACACAATTATACAAGGCAAACTACATCCCTATGTTTAAATCAATAAGGTCCGACTTACTAAAATTGAAGAAGTATAATTTCTCTTTGTATGGTAGACTATCATCAATTAAGATGAATATCCTCCTGAGAATCTTGTACTTATTTCGATCCTTACCCGTTAAAATAGATAAATTCGACCTTAAAACTCTCCAAGCGGATTTACACAAGTTTCTTAGAGACTCTAGACACGCAAGGATTCTTTAAGACATACTTACCCGACATAGACAATTGGGGGGAGTGGGAGTCCCCAATCTGGCAGACTACTATTCGGCAGCCAGACTAGCCCAAAATTCTTTATTGGGTAGGACACAGGATGATGTACTATGGCCTAAATTAGAAGCTATTATTGGGGGATATGACTCCCCAGAGGATGTCGTGTGGGACAAGGAAACTTGTAAAAGTAAAAGTGGCTATCAAAACCAGACTACTAAGACGACGGTTAGGCAAATAGAAATGGAATGCTACTACCTACCAATTCTTTAAGTAAACCTCTAAAATATATACTGCCAGAAGAGTCTAGACGACAGACAAATGGGCGCATAAAGATTTATACCGCATAGCTGACTTTCTTGACAGTAGGAAGATCATGACTTAATCAACTGCAAAAGAAACTCGACCCCATACGTTTACCATGGTTTTTATACTTACAGATAGCATCGGTTATTCATACATACACTAGTGCTAGGCCAGAAATTAGGATCAAAACCACCTTCGAAAAGTTGTGTAGTGCAACACACAGACAAAAACAGGCAGTTTCACAACTATATCTCTCCATACAGGAGACACGTACAATATCGAAATCTGCTGCTATCCTCCAATGGGAAGCCGACATAGGCAAAGCATTAGAATTAGCGAAATGGAACCAATTTTTTTTTTAATTCCAATAGGGGTTTGCTTGGCACTGATCTAAGGGAGAATAACATTAAAACTACACTTCGCTGGTATTTGACGCCTTTAAAAACAGCACATATGGTTAGGGGAGGCACCAGGCAATGCTATAGGGGCTGTTTACAATTAGGTACATATTTTAATATGTGGTGGGAATGCCCTAAAGTACAGAGGGTATGGCTTGATATCTCCAAGTTGTTAACTGTCATTCTAGATGACCAAGTAACATTAACTCCGAGGCAGGCTTTGCTGAATGATAGAGATCCGAGATTTAGCTCATCCATAAACACGTTTATCAGAATTTTGTGTACAGTGACCCGAATATCTATAGCTAAGCACTGGAAAATAGGAGTACTTGAATGGATGGAAGTGCTTGGAAAGATTAAGAATGTATTCCGTATGTACGAGTCAGCTGCATATGTCCAGGATACAGTGGAGTCTTTTAATAAAGTTTGGTTCTACTGGATTTTACATGAAAAGCGTATATAGGACATGTTTACATATTCATGATGTGGGGATGGTGGATCTCATGTGGACATAAATGGGCAAGATGTGAAGGTGAGCTCAGTGGACACTTTATGAGCATACAGGTATTAAGAGGTGTTTAAAGATAAATAATTAGGTGAAGGCGTACAGTGAATCAGTTTATTGGTTATATTTGTTCTGTTTATTGATTGTTAAATATTCTTATAAGTGGAACATCTAGAGTATAAATATGTGCTCTTATTAGAGCTCTAGCTTGAAATACACAATGTAGATCGGCTAAAGGAGTAATTAGCATGGAGATGCTAAAAACTCACAAAGACTGAGAAATAGATGTGAACTATTTGTATTTTATATACTGTATTTCCATTGCTACAAATTGTGTATTGAGAAGAATGTTCAATAAAAAAACATTTCAATTAAAGTTTAAGTTTAACTAGACTGTCCCTTTAAATAAAGCAGGAAAATGTTGTATAAAACAGTGACCCACTCAAACGAGTAACACCTTCCATCTTGGATAAGGCTACTTTTATTGCATACTGTTACAGTCTAGAATCACCAATGCTTATTGTAGGATTTAAGGAGAAAGTAAATACTATGAGGTTGCAACATGAAATGCATAAATATGTATAGTAAAACAACTGCAGTATACTTTCATTATTTATGTTGCTCTTTCTTTTCCTGTAATTAAAAGGGAATGTCTACTCGAGAATTGTTAGTTATTGTTTAAAAACACAGATAATCCCTTTATTACCCATTCCCCAGTTTTGCATAACAAACACTGTTATATTAATACACTTGTTACCTCTGTGATTACCTTGTATCTAAGCCTCTGCAGACTGCCCCCTTATTTCAGTTCTTTTGACAGACTTGCATTTTAGCCAATCAGTGCCCTCTCATAAGTAACTCCATGTGCATGAGCACAATGTTATCTATATGGAACACATGAACTAACGCCCTCTAGCTGTGAAAAACTGTTAAATGTATTCACAAAAGAGGCGGCCTTCAAGGGCCTAGAAATTAGCATATGAGCTTACCTATGTTTAGCTTTCAACAAAGAATGCCAAGAGAACAAAGCATATTTGATGATAAAAGTAAGATAAAGTTGTTAAAAATGACATGCCCTATCTGAATCATGAAAGTTTAATTTTGACTAGACTGTCCTTTTAAGCCTGATTTTCTCCATCATGAAAACTGAAGAAAAAAAATGCACATGGCAAGCTTCACAAGCCTAACGCTGCCACATCTGTTCCTAATTTGCAGCTTATTATCTTATCTTTTCTACTGCAGACAAAGATTCTGCTAGATTACGAGTCTTGCGTTAGCCTTAAAAAGCAGCGTTGAGAGGTCCCAACGCTGCTTTTTAACGCCCGCTGGTATTACCAGTCTGGCAGGTACAGGTGTACCGCTCACTTTTCTTCTGCGACTCGAGCTTACCGCAAATCTCATTACGTCAATTGCGTATCCTATCTTTTCAATGGGATTTGCCTAACGACGGTATTACGAGTCTTGGAGAAAGTGAGCGGTACAACCTCTCCTGTCAAGACTTCTACCGCATTTAAAAGTCAGTAGTTGTGCTTAGAGGCATTTCTTGTACCTACCGGTGTTGGTTATTTCTTCCGGTATAAAACGTGTTAGAATGGCTGAGCAGCCTCTGCCTGGGGGGTTCAAGGGGCAGACAGCTGCCAGTACCCAAGATGGCGGCAATTAGGTAGGGGAGAGGGTTAGAGAGCTGGGGGGGGGGGTATCATGGAGGTTGGGGCTAAGGCAGGGGTCCATCACAGCTAAAACATTTTATTATTTTTTTATTAAAAAAAAGAAAAACTCCTTTTATTTAGTACTGGCAGACTTTCTGCCAGTACTTAAGATGGCGGGGACAATTGTGGGGTGGGGGAGGGAAGAGAACTGTTTGGGAGGGATCAGGGGGTGGGATGTGTCAGGTGGGAGGCTGATCTCTACCCTAAAGCTAAAATTAACCATGCAAGCTCCCTACAACCTACCTAATTAACCCCTTAACTGCTGGGCATAATTTACGTGTGGTGCGCAGCAGCATTTAGCGGCCTTCTACTTACCAAAAAGCAACCCCAAAGCCATATAAGTCTGCTATTTCTGAACAAAGGGGATCCCAAAGAAGCATTTACAACCATTTGTGCCTTAATTGCAGAAGCTGTTTGTAAATAATTTCAGTGGGAAACCTAAAGTTTGTGACAAAATTTGTGAAAAAGTGAACTTTTTTTTTTATTTGATGACATTTGGCGGTGAAATGGTGGCATGAAATATACCAAAATGGGCCTAGATCAATACTTTGGGTTGTCTTCTAAAAAAAAATATATACATGTCAAGGGATATTCAGGTATTCCTGATATCAGGGTTCCAATGTAACTAGCGCTAATTTTGAAAAAAAGTTATTTGGAAATAGCAAAGTGCTACTTGTATTTATGGCCCTATAACTTGCAAAAAAAGTAAACAACATGTAAACATTGGGTATTTCTAAACTCAGGACAAAATTTAGAAACTATTTAGCATAGGTGTTTTTTGGTGATTGTAGATGTTTAACAGATTTTGGGGGTCAAAGTTAGAAAAACAGAATTTATGTTTACCTGATAAATTACTTTCTCCAACGGTGTGTCCGGTCCACGGCGTCATCCTTACTTGTGGGATATTCTCTTCCCCAACAGGAAATGGCAAAGAGCCCAGCAAAGCTGGTCACATGATCCCTCCTAGGCTCCGCCTACCCCAGTCATTCGACCGACGTAAAGGAGGAATATTTGCATAGGAGAAACCATATGATACCGTGGTGACTGTAGTTAAAGAAAATAAATTATCAGACCTGATTAAAAAACCAGGGCGGGCCGTGGACCGGACACACCGTTGGAGAAAGTAATTTATCAGGTAAACATAAATTCTGTTTTCTCCAACATAGGTGTGTCCGGTCCACGGCGTCATCCTTACTTGTGGGAACCAATACCAAAGCTTTAGGACACGGATGAAGGGAGGGAGCAAATCAGGTCACCTAAATGGAAGGCACCACGGCTTGCAAAACCTTTCTCCCAAAAACAGCCTCAGAAGAAGCAAAAGTATCAAACTTGTAAAATTTGGTAAAAGTTAAACACTAAAAAACTCTAAGCCATCTCCGTGGAGATGTTGCCTGTACAACGGCAAAGAGAATGACTGGGGTAGGCGGAGCCTAGGAGGGATCATGTGACCAGCTTTGCTGGGCTCTTTGCCATTTCCTGTTGGGGAAGAGAATATCCCACAAGTAAGGATGACGCCGTGGACCGGACACACCTATGTTGGAGAAAAGTGTGTTTTTTTCAATTTTTTCCTCATATTTTATATTTTTTTATAGGAAATTATAAGATATGATGAAAATAATGGTATCCTTAGAAAGTCCATTTAATGGCGAGAAAAACGGTATATAATATGTGTGGGTACAGTAAATGAGTAAGAGGGAAATTACAGCTAAACACAAACACTGCAGAAATGTAAAAATAGCCATTGTCATTAAGGGTAAGAAAATTGAAAAATGGTCCGGTCATTAAGGGGTTAAGTCTAAGGATTTTTCATTTTAGGGTTTTTCTAATTTCGGGATTTTGTTCTTTCTGCATTTTGATTTTTCTGGATTTTAGACATTAGGGATTATGATCTTTCTGGATTTCAAGATTTTGTCTTATAGTATTAGGAATTTTGAGTTTCTGTATTTTGATTGCCCCCCCTCACAGGCACATACAAATTTATATATATATATATATATATATATATATATATATATATATATATATATATATATATACACAAATTTATATATATATATATATATATATATATATATATATATATATATATATATATATATATATATATATATATATATATATATATATATATATATATATCAATTCAATACCATAAAATAGAGCAGGTATAGACCTTGACAAATCATGTTTAAACCAAACAAAATAAAAATCTGAGAGCGTTAACCATGATAGATATAGATTATATATATATATATAGTATTCAGATCAATCCCATTAAAATATACTTGTTGAACTGAATGTCTCTGGAAGAAAATCCCGATGGCTGACTTCCCATTAAACACACACAAATTAAATCAACACAGCCTTTCTAAATTGTTGCCTCCACAAACCTTAGACAACCTACTACCCATCTATCTAAACACACCCAGGACTTTGCTAACGTCTTCAAAAATAAAAGTGATGCTCATTCACAAAAGCATAACAATTATATCCACTCCCTACTCTCTAGCTGCCAATACACACTCAGCAGTCACCTTTCATCCATTTAAATAAAAATGTAACCCTTTACTGTACATGTTTAGCTAACTAACATGTTGTCAATTCTACCATTTACGTCCAAACTTTTGGAACAACCAGTATTCAAACTATTTTAAAACGTTCTCAACACCAGTTCTCTTCTTGAAGCAGCCCCAATGAAAAACCTACACACAGCAAAGGAATAAAGCCACTAGTCCAGACACTGCTAGAACTCTTATGCCACCGACACTGTTACTCATCTCTTTACATCAGTCACAAGGCCCTGAATTTGATTTCTTGATATCTCTCTCATTCAGACCTTTAGTGTCTCTTCCTCTCACTGCTCTTTTCCTTAAAGGATTATAAAAAAAAATCTAAATTTCATATAAAACAGTACATATAATGGTATGATGGAAAGAGGAATTAAAAAAAAATACTTTTAGATGAAAACAAAGCTTCATTTTATTTTGCATTTGACGTCACCGCCAGCCCACGAAAAAGGGCTGTTCCACATGAAATATAAGTGCTCAATCATATTCTGATGATTAGAATATTAATATTTGTTGTGCATGCCCCCGGTCACAAGCGCAGTACTGGCAATACCTTTACACATGTGTATTGGTCTCACTGAAGACCATCCAACTAGACTTACTATTGGACACTCGCAGAGCTTTCTCTAATTATAACAAAACACCAACCTCTTAAAATAAAACGACAGAGGTTGCAAAAAAAAAAAAAGCGATTTATTAGTAAAGCAGAAATTAAGCATATTTTTGTTAGTGATGTTTAAGTAGGGTGTAATGCTTCAAACACTTAAAGTAATGGTAAATTTGTGCGTTTAAAAAACACTAGGATATACCATCACTAAAAAGAAACTGGACTTTCAGTGATGAGTTCGTAAAAAAAAAAAAAAAAGGTTCTAAACTCAGTGTTCTGTATGCTAGCATGGCTATTGGTTTAGAGGTGGACACGTCATCTCATTGAGAAAAGAGCGATGTAGTGTGGTACCTTGCACAGTGCTCATTTCTCAAAGATGTGACGTTTCCACCTCTAAACCAATAGCAATGCTAGCACACAGGACACTGTCAGATGACTAGCATGGCTATTGGTTTAGAGTTGGAAACGACACATTGAGAAAAGAGTGATGTGCCGTGGGTGGTGACTTTACAGATTTATATGGTATCCTAATTGTCACAAATAATATATATATATATATATATATTATATATCTGTTCTTTAATCCAAGGGGGAAATACGCTCCGTGCTGTCCACTTTCATAGATCCTCTGAAGGAGCTGTAGAAGTGAGAGTGACGCCACCAATATTAGCGGCACTGACTGCATATGCGCAGCATCGTGATCTAACTGCCATACTCCTATCTGGGTAAACCACCGTAATAGGACTCGTAAAATGTGGTTTTGGAAAGGTATGCTTTTTTTTAATTGAGAAATAAAGAAAGACTGAGCAAAGTCATTTGTAAAACTATCATATATGAAAGTTTTTGTTTTTTTTTACAATTTCCCTTTATCCCTTTAAAGATCCCTTCAAAAAGCACAGCAAACACCTGCTGTGTTTGTGTAAAATTGTCCAACATTCCTTACACAGGCCAAAAAGCAAATTGTGTAATCTATGTTTCATTCAAAATGCTGCAAATTGCCTAAATCAGCTACAAACTGCAGCGGACAAATTAATTTATAACTAGACATAATTGGCCACAATTAAAGGAGATAAGATAAATAACGGGTTAAAGTAGGTTTGCAAATCATTAATAAACTGACTCTTAAATTCATTTATTTTGCAATTCAGTAATTAGTTGAAAATATGTACTACATAAGTATGTCGAAAAAAAACCTTTAATAATTGTACAGTAGGAGTACCCCAGGGGCCAGGTTTGGGGGAGTCAATACTTTTTTTAATTTTATTTTTTTATCTAGGATAACTCAAGACATACCATATGGATCACAAAAAAAATCTGTATGTCAGTTACGCAAAATTGTATCTTTCTTCCACTGCTATTACACACATATGAGTCTCTACCTGGTATTTAACCCAGGATAGTTCTTCAGTGTCTATTAACATAACTAAGACTGAATTTCTGAAAGTTCTGACAAATCCTGATCTTATTACCACTTAAGGTAAATGAAGGTCACTTTCATTTATTAAAATCATTGCTGGACGCCCAAGGGGGAACTTTAAGATTGAATACAGCGTGATTTGTCATTTTACACTAAAATAGACTATGCGTTGCAGGCAGGGGACCAGCGGAATGTATAAGAAAATTACAAGATGATTATTTATATATTTTAGCATCTACAATTATTTTAATCTATGAAAGTGCCCTTCATTTACTTTTCTATTACAAATATTGTTGAGCATTTAGCTTAATTTTTAAGGTTCATGTAGTTCATTGTTTTTAATGCACTTTTGGAACTAAGACAAACAATGCCTTGCAGATAGGGTTGAACCAATACCATTTTTTTTAACACTGAGTATAAGTACCAATACTTTTTTTCAAATACTCGCCGATACCAATTGCCGATACTTTTTTTTTTCATGTCATGTGACAGTTTCTCAAGCACAATACAGACTAATGATTTAAGATAGCTTCTTTATAATTATGAAGAATTGTAACTCAAAAGACATTATGAAATAATAAAACAGTTTTATTTGCTTGTTGTCACAAAGATGTAAAAACTCAAAGAAATTTCCCAGAACATGTTTATAAAAAAAAAAAAATACAATAAAATATATTAATAACAATAAACAAATGTAAAATCACAACTAACCAAAAGTGCAATACAATAAAAAAATATAACAGTGCACCGTTTAATCACGTGGAACAACACTATGAGATAGATTACATTGACTGGTAAGCTTTACCAATGCTCTCATTACATGTCCAACTCCATTAAAGGGACATAATACTCATATGCTAAATCACTTGAAACTGAAGCAGTATAACTGTAAAAAGCTGACATGAAAATATCACCTGAGCATCTCTATGTAAAAAAAGAAGACATTTTACCTCACAATCTCATCAGCTCAGCAGAGTAAGTTCTGTGTAAAAAGTTATACTCCGTTGCTATCCAGCTGCAGGTAAAAAAAAATAAAAAAATGAAGAAATGAACAGCAGCCAATCAGCATCAGCAGTGCTGAGGTCATGAACTCTTTTACTGTGATCTCATGAGATTTGACTTAACTCTCATGCGATTTCATAGTAAGCTTCCTTTACCCGATTGGTGAAATAATATGAGAGTGCACAATGCTCATCCCTTCTGCTGTCCTAGGACAGACACACTAAAATGCTGCATAGAAATCCTTTACAATGGGAGGTGGCTACTGAGGAACTTTTGAGGTAAAATATCTTTCTTTTTTACATAGAGATGTTCAGGTGATATTTTCTAGACAGCTTTTTACAGCTATGCTGCATCACTTTCAAGTGTTTAAACATTTGGGTATTATGGCCCTTTAAAGTCTATGGAGTTGGAAATGTGAACAGAGCATTCATAAAGCTTATCAATCAAATGTAATCTAAATCTAGTCCTATAAATTGTAGTATTCATAGGTATTAACTTAAATTTGTCCTATGAACACTCTCTCTGCTATTATATATGCTAAGGATGTTCAGTATGTTTTGAGCATAATTGTGCAAGATGAGAACTAGCAGTATAACAGGTAATCTAGCAATTAGAATACATTCTTCAATAGTTAGTGGCAAGTTCTTTTTAATGAACAGAAGCATCTCTGCATGTTTAGCTATAAGTCTGTTTCTTTCATCAGTAAGGACGTTTGACGCTAAGCTGAACAGTCTTTCACTTTCCACACTACTGCATGGGGTATAAAGATATGTTTGGGCCATTAAATGTCAGTTTATTAACTGCCCAGCACTTCAGGGGTTTGTCTGAATGAGGAACAGTTATCTCTCCCAGGTAGGTTTCTAGCTGTATAGTAGAAGCTTTTGGAGCACTGCTCTCAGATATACAATAATACAAATAACAGCAATTTGTATTGGCAGAACAGAAGTGAACCATTTTTAGTGGTCTCCACTCCAGCTTAAAATTAAATAGGAACATGAAGTTTGAAAAAACGCCACAAGGTGATGTATGGGTAAGATCTAAGATCTGGAGATATCGGTTTAAGTATAGGAGCGTTTACACGAGTACAAGTACTGGTGCAAGTACTTGGTATCGGTACCAATACTATTATTGGTGCAACCCTACTTGCAGATATGGTTACTTAATATTATATGTACGTCTAGCTTACCACTGTGTGTTAAACGGCAAGCTCTTTGGGACAGGAACTATATTTCCATTGTGTTCTGCTTAATCTACTTATGCTAAAATGTACGGATTCAATCTGCATTAGTCAGTGTTAATAAATACAGTAGAATTTTCTGACAAATTTCAAAATTACTTCAATTTTCCAGTCACCTGTATCATGTAACAACTGTCAGCCAATCACAGACTCATATACGTATACAGTGAACTCTAGCACATGCTCAGGAAGTGTGCATATAAAAAGACTGTGCACAATTTGATAATGGAAGTAAATCGGAAAATCTCTTTAAACTGCAGGCTCTTTCTGAATCATGTAAGTTCAATTTTGACTTTAGTGTCTCTTTAAATGCTGTGTATACATAAATATAAATATTCTTAAAGGGATGCTGTTGCCTTATACTGCATATGACAGAACAGCATTTAAAGAGACATTATACACTAAAAATAAATGTCTAAATGTTTGTACGTTAAATGTACAAGTGCTTGCACTGTGTCCCATATATAACAACAGCTTGTATATATATTTTTTTTACAAGTAAAGGTTCCGATTTAGAAGGCACTTACCAATCCCTTCTCTCCTGTAGCAATACGTTAGTAGAAGTTAGTCTTTTGGCGTGACTAGTACAAGTGAGCATGTGCAGGATTTGCCAGTACTGTTTTATCACATGCCAACAGGAGAGCCGGTCATTTATATTTAAACCCTAGCCCATTGCAGAAACCTATGGCAGATGGTGATTCGCAAGATCTGGAGACCGGCAACTTTTGCTCTATAAATTAGCGGTGCGTCACCAACAAGGGAGCCTCACATTTATATTTAAACCCTATCCCATTGCAGATGGAGATTCGTAAGATCTGGAGACCGGCAATGTGTGCTCTTATGAATCAGCGGCGCATCACCTATGGCACAGCTTAGGTGAGGAGTTGACTATGATTTACATTCCGTGGGCTCATTGCACAGACCTGTCCCTGCATCAGTGTACAGCATAGTGACTTGTGAGATCTCATATACCGGAGAAATGGTGTGGAAGTGGGTGATGAGGTTACTCCATGCTGTACACTAATGCAGGGGCAGGTCTGTGCACAGAGCCCATGGAATGTAAATCATAGTTCTCATCTAAGCTGTGCTTTAGGTGATGCGCCGCTGATTCATAAGAGCACACTTTGCCGGTCTCCAGATCTTGCGAATCACCATCTGCCTCTTTCTTGATTTATTTTAGTCAAAAGTATTTTCCACTACTCACAGTATGTGAGTTTAAGGAGCAAAGAGTGCCCTGAGCCCCTGATCTCCCTTCCAGGTTATTAAATCTCCTCAAACCTGGTACCAACAACTTTAACAATTCCAAGGCAAGACAGAATCCCTTTTGTAAATGCCAAAACGTGTTCTCAGACATGTTAGTAGAATCCTCTAACCTCATCACACTAAAATCCACTTCCACGAGGGTGGATTTGCATATGGCCTATGATTGGAGAGTGGGCGTGCTAGCCTCAAGCACAGCTCAGCCCTTTCTTAGGGGAGTGCCAGCAATGTCTAGAGTTATTCCAGGAGAGGGAAATAAAAAGGTAAAAACTACAAATGTAAATTTTAATATTTATATATAAGTCTCATTTCATTAGTTAGTGCATTTACTATTAGTATATAGATATCAGTGTATACTGGCCCTTTAAACACATAAGCAATTTTTTGCCTGAAAAGAATATGAAATAGAAAACCTTACTAGTATCAACTGTTAACTTCGTATTAAAGCCAATGGTCTTATAGACACTTCCTACTAATGCTTAGTAAGCATTACCTGGAAGTATTCATCAACCAATAAGCATTAGTATAAAGTTAGAACAGAGTCAAAGTACATGCAAGACTTTGCCTTATTAACAGTGGACGTGGAAAAGGACTTTGACTCTGTTCTAAGGGATCATTTAATTACGACTTTAAAGAACTTTGGTTTTACAGGTCATTTTCTACGTTTTGTCTGTCTAATATATCAAAATCCAGTCTCCTTCTTGAGTATAAATAGCTTCCTCTCTTCGGCCATAACGCTATATAAAAAAACAAGACAGGGCTGTCGCCTCTCCCAGCTATTATTTAATATAGCCCTAGAACCTCTGGCAATAAAATGACGTGACAAATTAGAAGGAATTAATATAGGTCAACAAAATAATACTCTTACTATATGCTGACGATATGCTATTTTATATCAGAAATACTAAAAAGAACATACCAATGCTTTTGAATATTATTGCAGAATTCAGTAAGCTTGCTGGCTTCGAAATCAGAAATCTTATGGGTGATCAAGAATATAAATAGTCTCTTGAACAATCTGTTCAAATTAGCAGTAAGAACTATTAAGTATCTCGGTATAATTATTTCTAACAATTTGGAAGAATGGTACGATCTAAATTATACTCCTATCTGGCTGAAATGTTTCTCCGAGTTAAAACGATGGAGCAAATTGCCCTTGACTCTCTCTGCAAAAATAGTTTTAATAAAAATGCGGTTATTTCCAAAAATCCTATTTTTGTTATAAAATATTCCTTTTTATTTTTTACGTAAGGCAGACATTAAAAAATTCAATTCCAACTGTTCTCGTTTTCTTTGGGCTCCATTGAAACCACAAATATCATTAATAAGACTTATGCATCCTAAAGACATGGGTAGCTTTGCCTTTCCCAATAGCAAAAATTATAACTTGGCCTGTATGCTAAAAATTGCCCTGGATGGGCTTACGGAATCTGACCATGTTTCTAATTATAAGATAGAAGATGCCATGGTTGTTCCATACTCTCTTAAAGCCCTACTACATTTGAATCAGAGTACATATATCAGAGATTATACTTTAAGATATAGAATCTATAAATGTAGTCTTAGCATGGAGCAAAGTATGTACCTATTTGGGGATAAATTACACATTCTCTAAATATCTACCTATTCGGGGTAACCCAGACTTTAAAAGTGGTTCTACTTTCTCTGCTTTTAAAGGTATGGTCCTCTAATAATTTGACATTCTTTATACAATTGATAGATCCACTCACAAATCACATTAGAACATTCAACGCTCTGTCCAGGGAATTCAATTTTGATAAGAAATCTTGCTTTGCATATTTGCAAGCCAGACACTTCATTTGCAGTCAGAATCTTGTTGAGGGAAATCTGTGGACGCTTGGCCCGCTTAATCTGATTATCGATAGATACCGTCTAGGCAAAAATTCAATGGCACCCATATATAGAATCCTGGCTCTCAAAGATGCAGAGGATAAAACCAAGAAGCATTTTCAATTATGGAGTTTAGACATTCCAGGCATTAATCTGGACTTCTTTCAAAAGAGTTTTCCCAGAATTACGAGATACTCGTTTAATATAGCTGTGAGAGAATCTCATTATAAACTTTTGAACAGATCATATCTCACGCATAAACGAATGGCAAAATGGAATACTCAAGGTGTTAATAATGCCTGTTCTAGATGTAATTTGCCAGCCGCTGATCTGCTTCATGTTTTCTATTTCTGTCCAAAGATTCAAAGGCTATGGAAACAAATAGAGTATTGGTTAAACAGATTTCTCCCATCTAGATTTAATTTTAGAGCCAGTACATAATTTTTTCCTATTTACGCAAAAAAAAGTGCAGAATAAGCCATAGATCAATACTGCAATCCTATTAGCTAGGCAAATGATACTCAAATCCTGGAAAGATAGGAAGGCTCCCAGTATTGCTGCATTTGTACACAATATAATGTATCAAAAGGTTCTGGATCAACATAACCCTCTAATCTTCCAAGATAATAAATTAAGAATGTTTATGGCAAAATGGGATAGAGTAATTCTAGATCAACCTAGGGAAACTCAATTTCTGCTTATAGATTACTTTCGTACCTCACCCCTCTTTCTTCAATTGATACTAACTGATAATTATCCCACACATTGGAGACAGCATCTTTTTTCCTAAAAAAAATTCTTCTCTCTTCTTCTTTCTCTTCTTTTGTTGTAGTTATCTGAATTGTATTTTATAAAATGTAACATTTCGATACTGTATAGGAATATGTCAGTACAGATGTACTGAAGTGAAATAACTTCTAATTCCTCTATTACCTAATATGATTAAATATTGGATGTCCATGTGTAAATTAGTAAATCAATGGCACAACTTAAGTTGTGTCTTTGTTTCTTTTTGTGTTTGATGTAAAGTATACTGTAAATGTCAAAAAGAGCCCAAAGTTTGTCTTAAAATGTTGGTTATGATGGCTTTCTTAATGCTTTACAAATTAATATCTTGTTCTATTGCTTTTTTTGTACCATCCTTATTTGATGATCGTTCATCTTCGTTAATATTTCTGTACATCAGTGAATATTAATAAAAAATAAATTAAAAAAAAGCATTAGTATGAAGTACCTATTAGCCAATGATTATTAGCAGGAAGTACGCAACTAATACAGCTGTATTAAAGGGACATAAAACCCAAAATGTATCTTTCATAATTCAGACAGCATTTCATTTTCAATAACTTTCCAATTTACTTATATTTTCTAATTTCCTTAGTTCTCTTGATATCCTTTGTTGAAAAGCATACCTAGCTTGGCTCAGTAGCTGAGAGCTAGCCGCTTATTGGTGGCTGCACAAATAAACCTGCTTTCATTAGCTTACCAATGTGTTCAGCTAGTTCCCAGTAGTGGATTGCTGCTCCTTCAATAAAGAATACAAAAGGAATGAAGAAAAATTGATAATAGTAATTTTAAAGTTTTTTTAAAATGTTATCTGAATTACAAAGATACATTTTGGGTTTCATGTCCCTTTAAGTTTAATTTAAAAAGCTTTTAGCTCACATTTTGACTGGGGGATTGGGGGGGGGGGGGAGTATAGCGTCCCTCTATATTGTTGTGTAACTAAACAGTAATCTTAGACAAGATGCAGGCATATCTATAAGACAACAGCAATTTCTGACTGAAGCGCATAACAGCATAGTGCCTTAAAGCTTAATACCAGAGGGAAATTAATGAGCTAGATTATACTGTGATGCTAATCCCTGCATCACACAACTTTTACTGCTGCTAGGCATTAACCTCTTGATTGCTAGATGAACCAGCTGCAAATTGCAATGTGCGATGCAATGAGCTGGACAGCTTCATACTTCTAATAAAGAACTTGATCAGAAGAGATGCTTAAATTCTACTGACAGAAATCCAGAGTAATGCAAATTGCTATATAATGTGGAGTACACACATACATATATATATATATATATATATATATATATATATATATATATATATATATATATATATATATATATATATATATATATATATATATATATATATACATACATACAGGGAGTGCAGAATTATTAGGCAAATGAATATTTTGACCACATCATCCTCTTTATGCATGTTGTCTTACTCCAAGCTGTATAGGCTCGAAAGCCTACTACCAATTAAGCATATTAGGTGATGTGCATCTCTGTAATGAGAAGGGGTGTGGTCTAATGACATCAACACCCTATATCAGGTGTGCATAATTATTAGGCAACTTCCTTTCCTTTGGAAAAATGGGTCAAAAGAAGGACTTGACAGGCTCAGAAAAGTCAAAAATAGTGAGATATCTTGCAGAGGGATGCAGCACTCTAAAAATTGCAAAGCTTCTGAAGCGTGATCATCGAACAATCAAGCGGTTCATTCAAAATAGTCAACAGGGTCGCAAGAAGCGTGTGGAAAAACCAAGGCGCAAAATAACTGCCCATGAACTGAGAAAAGTCAAGCGTGCAGCTGCCAAGATGCCACTTGCCACCAGTTTGGCCATATTTCAGAGCTGCAACATCACTGGAGTGCCCAAAAGCACAAGGTGTGCAATACTCAGAGACATGGCCAAGGTAAGAAAGGCTGAAAGACGACC